>NC_139224.1:140058095-140338095 GCF_055691185.1 Crinia signifera | reverse complement strand
GTGCCGGTATTTTACAGAGAGATAATTGAAGTATCTAGGGCTATTCAATTAGCCACAGGAAGCCTGAACGCTGCAGTTGTTTTCAAGCCTGAGCAGGTTTTAGCAAAATGTCTTTCTAATGCTGTGTACACACGGCTGCAATTATGCATGAAATCGCTGGCAAAATGGTCGCTCAGCGACCATATTGCCAGTGATTTAATGTGCAGCCAGCGATAAATGGCTGGGAGCGCGGTCCTGCGGCCAGCCCTTCATGGTCGCTGGTCGCAGGAGCTTGCTCATCCGATCCTGCCTAAAAATTGCAGGTCGCTGGTGCACAAAGCACTGTGCACCAGCGACACTAGCCTCCTGCACCGGCCGGGACCCGCCCACCCGCCTTGTCACGGAGCCAGCCCCTGCTTCTTGCTCCGTTCTCTTCCCGCGCACACAGCAGCAGCTCCCCCCATTGTGTCAGCACACTAGTACTGCACAGCCGCACTATCCAGTAAGTGCATAGGCTGTAGTAGAGGCCATTGGTGTCGGGCAGCATGATTATGTTCATGCTGCCCATCGATGGTGATTTGCACCATCGGTGGGCAGCATGAGCATTACCATGCTGCCCCACACCAATGGTATGTGACCACATTTAAAAATGAAGGGGGCATTGGTGTCGGGGTGGCAGGGGCCGCACGGCCGTCTTGTGCCCCCACACCCCTGGCAGGAGCGGGGCACTAGCGGCTGCTGCCGCTAGATTATCCTGCCCCTACAAAGATGACCCCCTACTACATCTGTATATACACCATATACACTTTTCTTCCCTTCCAGAAGGACTTCCCACAACCCATGTCAATCATAAATGAATTTAAATAGAGGGTAAAAAAAATCTAGTCAAAATTGCTAGCAATTTTCAGGGAAAATTGCTGGACCCTCTGAAAAACAGGACACTGAGCAATATATTGCTGAGATATATTGCAAGTACACTGAGCAATATATTGCTAGCAATATATCTCCCACGTGTGTACACAGCATTACACAATGAAGTGACCAACAATCAATAAGCTATGGTTTGGATGAAGCGCAACTCACAATACACAATAATCAGCTATATAATGTAATAACTAGGGTTGTGTCAATGGTTCTGTGCACACAGCATATCTTCCCTAGCAAACTAGTCATCATGGTCACAAATGGGGGTGTGCTGAACAGGCAATTTTTATTATTCACCGTGTTTTATGGCCCGATCTCTTTGGAGGCTGAGGGGTGGCGAACCTGTCCAGGGGCCTTGGTTTGGGCCACAGCTGAGGGTTAGGCCAGAGTGCGGGGGGGGGGGGGGGGGGGGGGGGGGGGATGAGGCAGGGGGCCACCTGTCTCCTGGGGCAGAGGCCTCCTCGTCTTCCGTCCTGCTCCCGAGGATGAGCCTGCGGGGTCAGGGGCCATGACTAGGCCAGCAATGGGTAAGGGGGCCGCCGCTGGTGCATGGGGATGGGAGCTCTAGGAGAACAGGAAGTAATTTGTAAGTAAAATTCGGAAAAACAGGAAGTAATTCCAACAGGAAGTAATTCCTAAGTGGCACTACTGGGGACAAGATATGTAACTGGCACTAATGGGGACAAGATCTGTAACTGGCACTACTGAGGACATGATATGTAACTGGCACTACTGGGGACATGATATGTAACTGGCACTACTGGGGACAAGATATGTAACTGGCACTACTGGGGACAAGATATGTAACTGGCACTACTGGGGACAAGATATGTAACTGGCACTACTGGGGACAAGATATGTAACTGGCACTAAATGTGCAAGAAAATGATTGCTTCACATTAAAAATTCAGTGCCTGTGCAGGTTTTGAAACTTTGTTTCATGCAGAAATTAAACTATATTGCGTATTTCAGGGGTTTGAGGTGTTTATACAACATAAATACATTTTGGTTCTAGACATGGGTCCAGTCTTCAATATTTATCATTTAAAAAAATAAGGAATAATCCATTATCCAAAATGCATCTGGTCCAGAGCATTTTGGATAAGGGACACTCAATCTGTTCTGTGTGGTGTAAATTGTAAAAGGGGCACTGTGTGTTGTAACGTGTAGAACAGTGGTCAGGGAACTCGGTCCTCATTACCCCACACCGTGCATGTTATGCTGGTAACCCAGCAGGTACACAGGTGTACTAATTACACATTGTATAAGGTCCGCAGGTGGAGTTAATTATTTCACCTGTGATTCTGTGAGGAGACCTGCAAAACATGCACTGCAAGGGGTAATGAGGACCGAGTTCCCTGACCACTTGTGTAGAAGGAATAGTAAAGTGTGGTGTAATATAAACAACATACACTAATTTGTGGTGTAGTGTGAGTTGGTATCATTCTGTGGCCAGACCTCTACATTGACACTGCCCTTACTATTTTGATCGGAAAGGGGGGGATTCTCTTAATGGCACAGAACACACAAAAATGTCTAATAACTGCTCTGATAGTAATTGTCCGAAACGGCATGATCCTGCTGTCCTCAGGATCTACCAACAGTTCATGTTTTTCAGGCGACCTGATGATCTAGAGTAGGAATGAATGCAGCATGTTTAAAAATGTGACAGTTGGTAATGACCACAGCTGTGCACCAGCTAGGTAACCTGGAAAACGTGGACCGATGGTAGATCTCGAGGACTGGTTTGGTCACTCCTGCTCTACACAAATAGCCGAAATGGCAAAAAATATTTTTAATGAATAGATATTAGGCAGCCAACAAATTTAGATTGCACAGCACTAAACACAAATTAAAAAAAAATATTTAAGATGATTTAACACAAGTACGATGTCAGGTGTTCAGCATTCTATATAATTCACAAATAAGAATAAAGACACTTGGACACTTTAATTTAAACTAGCGTACTTTTCTTATACCAGTCCTAAGATCAAGTGTTTAAACACAATTCTGCACAACTGCGAGGTAGAAAGACAACCATACTATATTGTATGTAGACTGTCTGCAGGATAACTGCTGCAGCTATAAAAGGTGGCCATACACTGTCCTTTTACATGCAGCCCCATTCCCCACCGCTGTGAGGGGGGCAGAGTCAGAAGTCAGATGGGCAGCAGGTCCGATGCGCACAGGACCACACATTGGACCCAAGAGGTGTGTCAAACATACCATTTGGGCAGATTTCTTGGCATGATTCATCGGGAGAAAATCGTCCCGAAACGGATTAGTGTATGGGCACCTTTAGTTTCTGCAGCATGCTGCTACCATCTCTGCTGCTTAACTGATACATTACAAGTGACTATAGAGCTACAACTACCTATACTGATGTTCTAAAGCCAACCCTAGCCCTCGAGAGCTACCAACAGTGCACATTTTCCAGACAACCTAGCTGCTGCACAGCTGCAATCATTAATCACTGACACACTTTAAAAGATACACAGATGGAGCTAATTAGCTCAATTGTGATTCTGTGAGGAGACCTGCAAAACATGCACTGTTGGTAGCTCTCGAGGACTAGGGTTGGCTACCCCAGTTCTAAACAATTGCCAGTTTACGGGGGAAGCCTCATCTCACTGCATGTGTAAATGCCGAATATCAGGTGAGCTTGCAGTTAAAGAAGCCAGATATTAATGTACGGCGCACAATGCCATGTGCAAGTCATAATCAGGGTACCCACTGTCTGAAAAGGTTTTTTTTTTTTTTTAAAGTTACTTTGGCTAATACAGAAGATCACCCAATGAGAACAGCAGAAAAACTAAAGAACTAGAGATGATCAGCTATCTCCCCCCTGACTGAGCGCGTCTGTATGAATCTCCCTGCACATGCCCACATGACCTTTTCTCTCTGCTTGAAGTTAATAGAATGTGGTTTGCCATCTGTTTGGCACAACGGCCTCAGTATTTTTATATTTGGGTGCCAATTGTATTTGATTTTCACCATTACTGAGACATCAGCAAAAGAGTAAATGTAGATGTGTTTGTGTACAGTATTTTCCATCTAATGCTTCAAATAAAGATGTTGAAGCAAAAAAAATTAAATTATGAAGAGCCACTGGTATGTATAAGCGAACCCTATTCGCTTAAAAACTCTAATTCACTTTAAATTTTAATCCTGACAAAGAACTATCTATTTTCAGGTATTGGGATATATTCCCACAGGTGTGGTAATCACCATGCTCCCACTCTGTAAACTCTTTCAGTGGCACCCTATCCCCCTTCAGAATTTACCTCAAACGCCTCACACTCACATATAAAGCCCCAAGACACCCCCCATAAACTCATCTTTGCCCACACTCCCTCCTGTCTCCTATGGGTATCCAGTCCATAGGATGAGTGTCTAGGGTTCACAGAAAATGTCGACACCACCAGAATATCAACATAGCAATGGTTGACACAGGGGGAAAAAAAAAAAGTATCAAAATTCAATAAAAGATATATATTTTTTTTCCATCCACGAGTACACTGATTGGGAACTGTAAAGTGTGACCAGTACAGAGGTAGCGGAGGGAGGCAGTGAGCGAAACAAGCAATGCAAGGTGACATGGTACTAATCCTTGTCCATGTCGATCAATTGGTGTCAACCCTTTACCATAACCACCCCTAAGCTGCTATGCAGACTGACGCTTCATTTTTAGTTGGATCGCTTCCTCCCATACCCTGTCTAACTTCTGTCAGTACCGCAGTATTACATGTTCTCAAGAAAGCACCTTTTTACGAACGCACCTCTAACCCTTTTAAATGTGCACTTACAGTAACTCCCTCCTCCTTCCCAGCTGACATTTCAACAGTTAATGTCTGCTGTACAATGTAAGCTCTTGAGCTGGGCCCTCCCTCTTCCTTCTTGTCCTTCCACTATACTAACCATCACTGCTTCTGGTCTTTGATCTCATTCCCCCATTTAGAGATTGTGACCGTACCATGGCTACAGTACCACGTCACCACTGCTGGCTCTTGGCTACAGGGTGAAGTCCTGACTTATTCTCTCTTTCCTGGGCTACTTTTAGATAGAATGTATTAAACTGGTCAATGCATCTAGGCCAGTCTGAAGTTCTAGTGAATTGTAGTTATTTGCATAGAAAAGAGGACTGAGGCCCTTATTCTGATCGGTGCGGCCGGATCCGAATATGCGGCCAGGACCGTGCGTGCGAGACCCCCCCCCCCCCTTCCATACGGATTGCCAACTCCGTCCGTACGCGGTAAGAAGCTGGCCGAACGGACCGCACATGTATTTTTCATGGAATACGCCTCCTCCATCTCAGGGAACCTCCCCCATCATTCGATGGTCGCAGACCATCGAATGCAGGACCGAGTGGTCCACCAGCTCCCGCAACCTCAGACCACACTGACATTTTTCCGTGCAAAAGCAGAAATCTGGCGGGCAGCTGACATCCGGCAATGTCATATGTCCGCCCCCTACACGTGCGTCACGGCCGCATTAACATACATACGCCCAGCGTTTGCATGGGAACGCCCATGAAACGCGGGGCGTATGCATATGGTAATGAGCCCAAATAGCCCTTCACGCCCCTCTCCACCCTTTGTTCGGAGTGTTCACATTTCATGCGGGATTTGGCCGTACGCCCCGCTCGCACATGCGCAGAGACGCCTCTGCACATGCACAGACACAAAACATCGGCGGTACGAACGCACGCGGATATTACCGCACCAACCAGAATAAGGGCCTGAATTATCCCGTTTTGCTCTGATCTTAAAGTATTTACTTTTATGAAATTCCGATTGGTACTACCTTATATAGTTCCTACTTTTCCTTTGTCAGTTTTCCTAATTAAACAACAGTCTCTTGGCATTACTTCCAAACCAGTAACGTAAATGGTCCCACTCCCCCCTGCAACCCCCACCAAAATAAAAAAACATATCCAATGGTTTGGCACACCAAATTGCTGGATGTATTGCATTGAGAAATAAGCACCACAGACAACACAATGTAACTGGTTGAATAAGAACAGTATAAATAAAATGAACACTCACTTGGGAGCTCCCACTGAAGCCAGGAGGTTGGCTGTACTCCGTCGAGTCGATTAAGCTACTGTAAGGGAAAAAGCACAATAGAAGGTTAACACTTGGGCACACCAGAGCTGCAAACAAACCAATGTTACCAACACTATAAAAGAGTTAAAAGGGAACCTCTATGAATAAAAATAAATAAAAAATGATATTCATTTCTGCCATCCTGGAAGCCATCTTGGTCATAGCACGGAAACATTATGGGTTGTAATGCAAGAGACTTATGTAGGGTACACACCAGAACGATCATGATTGTGAGAAGATCGTGAGACGATCATACAATGGTCGTACGATCTGTTGGAGCAAATGATCTGCATACGATCCGATCACGATCTGTACCCAGTTGAAGGGATCGTTTTCAAAACCTGACTGCAGCAGGTAGGATCTGCAAAACGACCAGCGGGGACTCGCATCGGATCGGAATTGGATCTAACACATGCCAATACATGCAAAATTTACAATTCAGTCGAGATTGTATTGGAATTGTATCGAAATTGGGGGAATGGAGGCCAAATGGTTCTGGTGTGTACCCAGCATTACACAGAGCGTAAAGACAAGCTGCACTCGTACGGCTAGCCGGCTAACCGCAGTGTATACATCCAATGAAAGGAGACACAAGGTTTGATGCTGAAGGCTGCCTGCTCTTACACATGGGCGACCCATTAAATAGGTCATGCTAAGGTGCCCACACACCAGTGCAATGTGGCCCTTTTTCACATTGAAAAATGGGACTGAAAAATAATTTGAAAAAAGTGCCATATCTTATGTGATTTACATAAGACTCCAATTGGATGTGCAGTGCGCACCTGATTGGATCCAGAGATCGGCTGCCGAAAGAACTAGTTTTACCCTGCAGTCATCACTGGGATCACATACATAGTGTTCATTCTAGCACCCGGCATCTTTGAAAACCCATGCAGCTCCTCTTCCCTGCCTGGGGTGTCGCTGTCTGCTGTGGTGCTTTCAACACAGTGTGGTCTGTATATCAGCACTGATATGCAAACCGAACCTGTGCTAGAAACCCCACAGCAGACAGCGACACCCCCAGGCAGGGAAGAGGAACTGCATGGGTTTTCAAAGATGCCGGGTGCTAGAATGAACACTGCATACACTATATAATATGCAAAAGGACCACATATGATCTATCGTATAAGATGAAGCCGATAGCGAGCCATGCAGCTCCGGAATGGGAGCATGCGATACCCCGGCATTGTATGGAGTGAAGGGGAAGGAAGGGACCGAGAGGGCGGGGGGGGGGGGGGGGGCAAACACGACGAAAGCTCTAACTACTGTAAAGGAAGATGTCTATCCACTTATCTGTAAAGTACCAGTGCTGTCTACTAGGAAACATTGCTTCTGCACAGCAGTGACAAATATAAACGCCCAAATGCCTACTTATTTAGTGAGCTGCCAGCGAACGCCATTTATAAAACCTACATCTTGGGAGTTTAAATCACAACAAGAAATGTGCTCCATCAGCTCTGGACACGCACACACTTGAGAAGCTATTCGGCTTTTAAGACCGGTAACATATAGACAAAAACAGGATGGATTGATTAAATACTTGACACCTTAATTTATCTGGCAGAGGCTCGCTGTTCTGTACACATGAGAGAGATCAGGAGGGACAAATGATTCTACTGTCAGAATGCATGTTCTTGCACTGATTTAAGACTTATTACAACTCCCTTCATCTGTGTCAACAACACAGAAGAGTCACCTTCAGTATCCCAGGTGAGGCTGAACTACACCAACAGAGCTGGGAAGCCAAATGTTACAGACAACGATCCGAATGATGTCGACGGCAGCAGAGCATAATGAAAGATGTGCTTGGGTTACAGCAGAAACGCCGGCGATCGTTTCTTGTGGTCCAGGATATCAAAAGCGATCGAGATAAACAGCCATGGTTCCTGAAGGCTACAGAGCTATGGAAGGGTTTTCCTACAAGTTTAATACCTATTCCACCAACGTACATTTATTACCCAGAGATTTGGGAAAAAATCTGAGAAACCCTGCTATAAACCCTCGAGTCACCCCAGCGGAAGAGAAGTCCACAGCTGCACAGAAGAACGTCAACATTCGATGACAAAAAGTAATGTGACCACCGACATCACTCGGGAATTCTCACCCCAGAATGCAGTGCGAACAGCACTCTGGGGTGCGTGTGTCAGAACTAAGATCTAGTAGGGGAACAGATCCCCTCCCAAGCCCAACTATGCGAAAATCTGTGTGTGCAGCAGGGCCTGACCCACGCCCCATCACATCCTACAACTAGGTGAAGGGGTGGGTGGGAAGCTGCCCATCAAAAAAAATAAAAAATGTTGGGGTTGTTGAGTGTCGTCGTGTTTAAAAAGTATCACACGTATCATCTATATACTGTATATATACAGTGTCAGTGTGGGGTATTCAATGCCGCAGCGAGCGGCCGGCGAGGGGGTTAAACAGCGAGGATAGCTGAAAACCAGCGATCCTCGCTGTTTAACTTACGCGCCGGCCGCTCGCTCTATTCAACGTACTGGGGAAATCCTCGCCGTCACAGGACGGCGAGAATTCCCCAAAACAGCGAGACGTGCGGCTGCTGCAGAAATCTCGCAGTTTTTAGCCGCGGGTCTCTCTGCTTCTGGAGCCGCATCCACCAATTCCCCCTCGCTCAAAATACGGAGCGAGGGGGAATTGGCGGATGCGGAGGCTGTGTTGAATGCTGTCAGGGTGAGTGGTGACAGCGAGCAGGAAGCCCTGCTCGCAGTCACCACTCGCAAACAGCATTGAATACCTGCCAGTGAGTCTCTGAAACCGTGCCATCTGCTGGCAGAGAGTGAAACTACATCTCTTTCTCACACATGCACAAACACAGAACATAGCAGACTAGCTTTCGAAGCTTTTGCTTCGAGAGGGCTTACTAGTAGACAAATGATGAGCGAAGGCACTAAACAGGGGGGGTCTCATCAACACTGGTGGCAAGGGTGAAGCCCTGCCACTAGGATTTATTACCATAAAGGGGCATACACACGTAGAGATGTGTGCTGTGCTATTTAGGGTAGGCGATTTCCCTGTGTCCAGATTGCCCAAGGAGAGCACATACACATGCAGTGATTTGTGCCAAACGATTTTGCTTAAGCAAAAAAAAGACCGGGTCATGGTTCAGAATGATAGATATCAATCAGTATCTCTCATTCTGTACACACAGAGATTTGCAGTCACCTGCTAAGCAATTTGACTAGATATTGACTGCATGAACAGACTTCGTTAGCAGGCGATGCGCGTCGTAATCGCTCGGGGTATACACACAGAGACCTGTGCTTACTTTCTAAGCCATGGGTCTTCAACCTATGGCCCTCCAGATGTTGTGAAACTACATGTTCCAACATGCATTGCCACATTTTTTTCCTATAAGAGCAAGCCAAAACTGTCAGGGCATGCTGGGACATGTAGTTCCACAACATCTGGAGGGCCACAGGTTGAAGACCTGTGTTCTAAGCAATCTAGTCAGATTGCTTAGAAAAGAGCACACAATCACTCTGTGTGTATACCCCTTTAGAGAACGGTGGAGGAGGATAATGCTGGGGATCTTTTGCCACCATTGAGGTCTAATTCGGATGGGGGTGCAAAACACACCCTAGGTATACATTAAAATACTTTCAAAACTTTATTAAAAAATAGTGTATTTCTAAGTGGTTTTGTCTAAAAACAAAATCATCAGTTAAGTGGTTAAATAAAAAAAATGTTCCTAGAAAGGTATTAAATTCACACAATCACTGCTATAAACATTGCTGTAATACTTGCGGGCAATTTACTTGTGGAAAGCTACTTATTGATTTGTATTTACCTTTCTTATATTGTACTTTACGTTGGATCTTAAAATAGCTGTGATGTTTGTCTCTTATTAAAGTATGTGTGAATGCCACTGGCATACAGTATAAATGGATTATTAAAAGTGACTTTATTCCAGTCTATGACCACGTATATTTGACTCTCTCTTATACACATCGCTAAGTCGGGAACTGCTGCGGTGTGGTCTCTCAGCACAGCGCTGACAGCCCACACACAGAGCGAGCTGTCAGCTCTGTGTGATGACAGCACCAGTGTTCTCTGGCGGAGAACCCTGGCGACCAGCGAGATTGATGAACACTGCCCATCAATCTTGGCCAGCAACAGCGGCACGCATTACTGTCGCTATAGCCTCTACACCGTACTGGCCCACTGTCCTCAAGCCTCACCTGCCTCTCCCGACATTGCCCTGCCCTTCAGCAGCCTCTTGAGCAGCTTGGAAGCCCAGAGGGAGACACCGCAGCGTTCCCGGCGGCGCTGTGTAGACTCGATTGTGTACGTAGTAGTGCAGGCAGCAGGTGTAGCCGTGACGTGCAGGAAGCGGGCAGGTCAGGCGCTCCTGTGTGTGTATGCGCAGTCCTGTGGAGCCACCCGTGATCAGCCTGTGCGTACTGCGTAGCAGGTACCATACGTGTCCCAGCGCATGCGCAAAAGGCTCTCACGCACGGTGGGGCTGCAGTCGGCACCATTACATGGTGTTTGAAATAGATTCAGCTCCAGTGGCAGGTGCATGAAATAACTGAGGGGGGCGTGTGTGGAAATACTATGGGAAACGAATTACTATGGTGCTTGGAACTACTAAGGAGGGGCAGGTGCGTGGGATAACTAAGGGGGGGCATATGTGTGCGTGTGGAATTACTAAGGGGGAGCTTGTGTATTGAATTACTAATGTAAGGGGCAAGTATAAGGGGCCTACTATTGTGTTGCATGATGTGTAAAAGCGGTATATGGTGTGTTACAATACATACAAAGACACACCCCATTTAGAGTGAGCACACCTCCTATTTCTGGAGTGCGGCCCTCAAATATCTGCTGGGAGTATTAAGTGGCCCCCCAGCTGAAATAATTGCCCACCCCTGCCCTACACACTCACCAATGTAGGGGCATTTTCAAAGCCCCACTCACACTCACTCTGGTCCTCACCACTTGGCTAAGGAAGGCTCCTTCACATCCCCTCTGATCAGCATTTTCCCATCTCACCGTTCTCACAGATGGACTACCTTCCTGCTCCCAATTAGACTTTAGAGGCTTTCGTCCAGGCTCTTAGTCCTCCGATGTTCCCTTAAGACTCTTTATCATAGCCGACCAGCCCTCCTCCTAACTCTCCTCCTTTGCCCACTTCTACCGCAGTGTCCACATGCTCTATAGATAAGCGCTTGCGGAAAGGGCTCGCACATCTTTGTCACTTAAATTATGTGACCTGCATATTGTTATTATGTATTTATGTAAGTAAGTGTGTGTGTGTGTGTGGTAACTGTACTAAGATGGGTGTTCTATTGCAGATGGGATGTTGCCCAATGCAACCAATCAGATTATACTTCTTAACTATTTAACTGTCTAGAAGATAGATCACATGTGATAGTTTGCTTTGGACAACATCCCACCATCGGTAGAAGTTCCAGCTTAATAGGATGAGAGATTCAGAAAGTGAGAGATTTGGTAAGAAATCTCCAGTTTTTTTTAAAGTGGCAATCATTTACACTGCTAAACCAGTTTGATGTTGAAGTGTAAATGCCGCCTTAAAAAAAAAAAAAGGAGATTTCTTACAAAATCTCACTTTCTGAATCCAAAGCTTCACCCAAAAGCTATTCAGGTTTGTTTTAGTGATAACCATGGTTGAACACAGATGATTAAAACAAAATAAACGAAGCACTAATTACGTCACATTTATTGTACGCATGGCTATTCTGAAAATCTGGACAGTTATGCCTGGTACACACCAGGACGACTAGGGCCCAATCCCCTCAATCTAGATCCAATTCCGACCAATTGGATGTAGATTGTAGGTAGATTGGGCCCTTTTTTTCCCTGTTCTGGTCCGATCCCGATCCGATGCATGGCCCCGCGGGTCAGTCGGTCGTTATTCAGATCCTACCTGCTGCAGGTAGGATCTGAAGAACGACCATACAGCCGGGTGCGGGTCGCCATCGGATCGGACCCGCTCACGGTGCACATCGTGAGCGGGTTGTGCCCCCCCGCGTCACCGTGAGCAGGTCGGATGAGACACGGACGACCCGCTCACGATGTGCATCGTGAGCGGGTTGTCGTGGTGTGTACCCTATATTAGTGTGCTTTGAGGACTGTGGTAGGTAACCCCTGACTCAATATTCCAACAATAACTAAACGAGTCAGTCCATCCTCACTTGCAGTTTTATGCTGAACCTATCCTGTATTAACTATAGAGCTTTTGGTGACTGCACCGTAAAGGGGGGGGGGTTTGTCATAACACAACTTCTAGTACTGTAGCAATGTTCATCCTCTCCAACTAAACATGGTTAACTGTCCTCCTCTGAACTTGTGATCGCTTTCAATACTGGAGGTTGAAGTATTCTTTAGGTCTACTCTATATAGTAACAGTGCACTCTATCTGCATTTACACAGAGCTGAAAGTTACCTTTAGAGGGAGTGTCCCATATCAAAACTACAGTCATCATGGCTAATGGGCACGAAAAATGACATTTAGAGATTCCGGGAGCCATTTAGAGTGGTACGATTACACTCTGTGTGTGCACTATAATTAAACTATACCTCCATATATTCAGCACTGTCAAGCTGCATTTTATTTTAATTTTAGGTTGGCAGTGGGCTTTGGGAAAGCAGAAAGTGCATATCAATTTTATGAACGGTTGATATTTAAAATGTTATATAAAAGGTGACTGGTTTAATAGCTGCAATTTTGTAATTTCAGGATTTTGATGTAGGGTTGGGTAAAACATATTTATTGATACATAGGCAATGTGCCAGTTCCTGGCTCCGGGCAGTTGGTGCTTATTCCTGGCAGCCCAGTACTCCAGGCAGAACACAACAGGCAGCTGGAGATTACACTAGTTACAAGATCAATATGAACATTCCATATAGAGACCTGTGTTTGGCACCACAATATTGCCATATACATTTGACCAGAACCATTACAGTATACAGTAGTAGGACCCCGCTACTTCCATTATACAACTCACAGTCTGTGGTTTTATCGTTTCCCTTTTATTACTATCCTATATCACAGATCCTGGTCCACGCAGCTATGTTCAAACAAACGGACAGAAATCAGAGCCTCCAAGAACTGCACATCTTTCTTATTAAATACTCAGTACTGTTGTGAGCATTCTGAGGATCCCATTAGCAGCAATGTTCTATTACTGCAGACAAATAGTTGACAGCTGATAACAAAAATGTGCTCTATTCCTAGTTAACTGTCCCATTGGGAGCAAAGCCTCCTTCATATTTTTGTGTTGGAGTGGAGGGGCTGCGGATGGGATAGCTGCATATCTATATCGCAAGGATATATATTACTTTGCACATCTTTTCTTGCTTTACAGTAAATGTAAGGCTTAGCACTTCCATGTAAACTCAAGTAGGCAATCGTGTGTGTGTGTGTGTGTGTGTGTGTGTTGGAGCACCAATGTGAATGAGGCCACTTCATCCATCCTGGTCACAGAACATGCATGATTTCAGCCATGCCAAATTATATGTACACTAGTTATATGCCCATCAAAATGACTGATTCTGCAATGTACTATCACTTTGAGCTGTGACAGTTTTTAGTCCACAAACACTACACCCCACCCTAAGTCCCTATCTGCTTCTACCGCCAATCTTTACCTTTTGATAAAGCTCCTGTAAGCATAACATTTGACAGTTTATCAACAATGTGCTTTTCAACATTCTTTTCATAATTTGTTAACAGGTTTGAACCCTTTCAGGGCCAACGTCTAGTCAGGCTCAACAGCCCTAGCGCTATTAGCATATCCAATAGTGAGCCACTTTAAAACTAGAATATTGACATAGTTCAAATTTAAATGTAGACCATTTTTTAATTAATTAAAAAAACAAAAATTGAAAATGAATTTAAACATTTAAAATAGACTGAATTGAAAAAAAAAAAAAAAAAATAGGACTGCAAAGAGCAAAAAAAAAAAAAGAGAGAGAATGGATTCAATAGACTGCCTGTGCATTTTACAACTGGTTACCAAGGAATGTGCATTAAATTACATTTACACCCATGAACGCCTACCTGTGTGATGGGGAGGGAGCCTCAAACTGCGGCACGGTGCTGTCCTCACTGCGTGGGGAATATAAACCGCTCATCTCCTACAACAGAAAATTGTATTCTTTATTTCATATTTTGCATCATGCAGACACAAAATCCCAGGTTTCAGGACCTTCTGAAGTCTAGAACTGATGGTTTTTGTTTTACATTAAATACAAGTAAATAACTTTGTTTTATGATTGAGTTACAAAAATGTCCCCGATTATTAACACTTATTTAGTGTTCACACATTGCAACCTGGATTGCCTTACAATCTCATTGTAAGCGCAGCATCAGTGTCCTCAAATAGTAACCAAGACAATAACTCAAGTAGATCTAGAATGCAAAATAAAATAGGTAGGTAAGCATTCAAATGTTTTATATTTATTTTAAATTTACATGGGACCGTATAATGCACAAGTGATATTAACCCTTGTACATTTAAATGGGCATTATTAAAAAATGTATTGTGTAATCTGTATGGTGATGACAATTGCCATTCAAATCCCAATGTCCCTTTAAACCAGGCATGGGCCAACCCTCCAGCTGTTGTTGAACTACACATCCTAGCATGCCCTGCAACAGTTTTAGCATGGCCAGATAGCAGAACTATAGCAGGGCATGCTGGGAAGCGTAGTTCAACAGCTGGAGGGCCAAAGGTTCCCCAGCCCTGCTTTAAACATATGAAAATACTGTGGAAATTTTCAGGCAGATTCTAGAGTTTTGAAATATCGAGTTAGAATTAATCAAATTTTTGGTGAAAGAGCTACGATGCTTTACTTCAGGCCTCATATACTTAACTAGTGTCATCACTGAGACACACTGAAAAAAATGCAATGTGTCAAAAGGGTTAATATTTACCTTAGTTTAATACTTGAGGTCTAAGTGATCAGCAAATATGAGGCAGACATTCACAATGCAGTCTATTGCTTGGAGGAATAACTGCCGCAATTCACTATCAGATGCCAATCAGATGCCTACCTGGCCAATATATTATTGTTCTGAGAACTGTGGTCTCAATTGTTACCTGCACTTGGCCTTAGTATTTCAGTAATGCCAAGTTCTGTGTATTCTGTATCGTTCTGATGTGTGCTATAAGTACGATTACAGGTGATTTTATGACCACCACGCAACGGGTGACTGACACTGCTCGAAATCATACCAGGAGCTGTGCTATCCGTCCCCATCAAAGAGCACCCGGTAGAAAGCAACCATAATGAACCTTCTCACCTCTACGCGCTTTATGTCTTCCTCCACCACACTCAGCTCTTTTTGGATCTGCTCCAATTGCTGGGGAGTCAAGAGAAAAGAAAGAAAAAGAGAGACATGAAACGTAAGTTTTACAGGTCTTGTTTCTCTCCATGCACTAGGAAAGAATCTAACCCTGCGCGAGAGATGGGCATCAGTAATGTATCACTAGTTTCCACAAATATCCTACATACTAGTAATTTAATTTCTCAACAAATTGTGAGAATCAAAGAACAAAAAATAATACTTTTAATAAAAACAAGCTGTTATCGGGTTCCTTTTGGACTTTTTACTTCTTATTCTGTACACCTGTTCTCCCAGAAGAACAATAAAGAAATAACAGAGCATGATCTCAGCTGAAAGCAGTCCATACATGCTAAACTCTCTTGCAGGCCAGATGTACTCCAGGGCTAACCGCTCCAGTTATATGTACGTAGGGAGCATGAACTGGTGGCCTGCGTGCACTCTACCCGGCCAACGGAGGAAAAACATTATTAAACAAACAGAATGTGAATAAATATTGTATGCAGAATCCTATGACAGATCCTCTTTAGATAAAGATTTAAAAAATCTAAACTTGTTACCACTGCCACACAAATATCAATCAAACAGACCTCCCAGTAATCTCCTATATTTGGAACAAACAATGGAAAGAGGATTTGTCAATCTGAAACAAATTACCAAAACGCGGTCCTCAAGGTACCCCAATGGTCCAGGTTTTAAGTATATCCATTGCTCAGCACAGATGGTTAAATCAAATTGACGGGGTTACTAATAGAGGGGTAGATAGATGAAGGCAGTGATGAGGGAGGAGAAGCAAGTCAGAGGAGAAGTGGCGCATGGCAACCAATCAGCACTGATGTAACATCTATCATTTGCATAATATAAAATTATAGCAGCTAATTGGTTGCCATGGACCGCTTCTCCTCTGGCTCACTTCTCCTTCCTTATCGCTGCATTATACACCTACCCCTAAGTCACCTGGACCATTGGGGTGCCTTAAGGACCGCATTTGTGAACGTCTGGTTTAATTCCTCGTATTGCTTATACAATGGGAAGGCTGCAATGTCTCTCCGGGTGTTCATCAGTTTGGAACAGATCAAAAAGACCACACTCAATCTACTTTAAATCATGCTGACATGAAGGCCAACGAATGATAACTTAATTCTGATTTTCTCACATAACAACATAGTCAACAATTAGGGAGGTCCTCACACAGCCCCCACCAGTGTGTATACATTCCAATTATCATGTTTGTTTGCATATTTTACATCAGGAACTATAAAGAGATGGGAGAGCTACGTAAACAAATTATAAATGTAGATTGGAAGTCAAGACGCACAACAGTAAATAACTGCAGAAACGCAATCACAAGATTCTACAATGTGTATACATAATTAGAAAGCTGAAACGGAATCGTGGATCAAAATGTAAATTACGTTTATTCTCCACGACCCCAGGAACCCGTGTCACCTCATTTGTAAATAGAACACACAAAAGAATTCTGGGGCATGACACGATAAAGATGGCCAAGACATATCATGCGTACATTACGGCTATCTTGGAAGAAATAAAACTAGAGAGGTCCAAGGGTTAAAGGAGTAAACAGTCAGTCAAACCCTGGACGGAGTCCTATCTCTCTAGCAAGGAATAAGCATCCCAACAGCCAAAACTGGAAACCCAAACAGACGCAAGACTGTTTCCTAAAAGTTGGAAAAACGACGTATAAATGAAAAATTTAAATAAATAAAACAAGGAGCTCCATTTCGGACGGTTATATCATCAGCACAATGTTTATCTTCAGCGGTGTAGAGGGAGTTCCTTTAGGTTATTTGCTTGCCAGTATAAATATCATCTCAACCTCGGTCATTTGTTTTTAATTATTCTTGACCAAAACACAGGAAATATATGAAGCTGAAAAGGGGACAGAAGAACCTGGAAAGAAGGAGTCGGGCGTGTTTTGTTACTCTGTCAGAGACGAGAGACACGGAGCATCTGTTTAGCATCTCTTGACCCGATCAGAAAAGTTACACCACAAACTTCGTCAATAAACCCACTGGACCAATCGAAAGCCATCAACGCCGGAGGTAATGACACAGAAATCCGACATGGGCATTATAGTTCATTCCTTAAGTAACAAGTCCGTTATATTAGGGGAGCTCACTTTCTGGAAGGGTTTTGCTTGTAGTACGGTCCATTAAGGATCATCTTTTCAGGCATAGTTTGTCAGCTTGAGAGTTACATGTAACCTTTGCCTTGTCGATGCCGATCCAAGTCCAACTATCCTCAAGCAACTGCAGATAACACCACTGATACCGCTTGCATTATATCCCTTCATTAAACATTTATATTGTGAAAAACAAATGGCCGCATAAATAAAAGGTATGCGGCCATCACACAGGTCTGCAGTTATCTGTGGTATATCACGGAGCAGAGAGCGCTGACATAGTGGATGGGTCTTTAGTACTGTAGGCTCTCAGGATCCACTACAGCTAGAGCAGTAACAGTGTGTAGTCCCCAATGCTGCTCATGTGGGTTCTTCCAGCTCTATCAGAACAAGTACTTGTCAAGTAACATGCCCTGGTATGCGTCTGCTTCTGTACATTAGATTGCAAGCTTTTCTGTAGAAGAAACAGGTGTGTAGGTATAAAGTTAAGTTAAACTCACTGTGTAGCAGGGCAGAATGTGCTATTGTTAGAATGATCCCTTTGCTGATCAAGATGTTTCGGACTCATCCTGAGTACTTCTAGGAGTTTAAATAGGGGAGGAGGGGGATGGGATGAAGATTTACCTAGAAGTCACACTCTTCTAATTGGTGGGTGGGAGCTGGGCTTGCAGAGGTCAAGTACTGATGGATCTAGATTTTTCTTTTAGGAGCAGTTCATTATGTAGTCATGACTCCTCCCCTTTCCTGCAGTCCCTGCACTCCACTACTGTTAAATCATAACTTAAACACTCAAGCCCATCAATAAGCGATGTGTATGAAGAAGGACTGAACGGGGCAGATTAAAGCAAATTTCTGCTGCTGCTGTTACTTTGAAACAAATCAGAGGTGAATAAACTTTAGTGCATTCCGAACTAATAGTGTGTACACATGGTAAGATTTGGCTACCGATGTTCCCGATATAGTGAACATCAGAAGCCATATCGCATGCAAAGCTTTTTTAGGGCTTGCGAGCCTGATGCACTGCCGATGCACGCTCCCATGTGAGCGCAAATTGGCAGCCAGATAGAGAGGGCAGGCAACACTATATAGTGCAGATCTGCACTATATAGTGTAAATTGTGCCCCTCTAGCATGCCGTAAGAGGAGTCCTGATGCGATCTGATTGCATCAGGACTCGCATCTCATGGCAGGATCTGCCGTGCGTACACACCTTACCCTAGTCATTTAGGGACCAATAATTTGAAACGGCATAGAACTCAAATGGAGCATCACACTGTACACAAAATAAAAGGAACCTCCAACCATATATTGGAATGAGATGGAAAATATTAACTGTGTTATTATCCATGAGTCTGACTGGCAAAACTGTACCTTAGAGTACAGTACGGTGACCCCTGAATGAAATGGTAAATATAAACTGAACAAGAAAAAGCGGGCATTGAAGTCCAAATGCCCAGTTGGGGCATCTCTCCTCTGCTGCCACTAGCAGGAGGGCGATGTGGTTACCCTAAAGGGAAAACTTCACTCCCGGTTTCGATCCTGGAATTTCAGAGATTGATTGCAGGTACCTTTCATACATACGCTAGTCCTGGGATTTTCAGGTGTCTCTGCAAGGGGTATTACAGATATTGATGCTGGAATGTGGCTAGCCAAAAAATATTAAATATTTTTGGAACTTGTTTCCTAGCACGGCGCCCACGATTTTGATCGTATTACATCTGATACAATTGCGTTGCATGCAATATAGCGGCATGCGATGCGATTTTTAATTGTACAAGCACCCTGATGGGTGCTTTCAATGTTAAATGCACACCCATTGGCAACGCCACCCCCAATATCAACGCCAACCCGAAGCGTGGCGAGCGGAGCGAGCCCGCTTCCAAGTTGGCGTGGAGTTGATTTTAGATAGTGTGGCGAGCGCAGCGAGCCACCGAGCCCGAAGCGTGGCGAGCCAGCGTGCCCCGCGAGGGGACACTGATTACTTGACATATGTAACGCATCCGCTCGCCATGCTTTGGGCTCGCTGCGCTCGCCACACTATCTGAAATCAACTCCACACCGACGTGGATAGTGGGGGTATGAAAAGGTCAGAGGACGCGTACCGCTGCGCTCGCCACTCTTCCGGTTGGCGTTGATAGTGGGGTGGCGTTAACAATGGGGGGGCATTTAACATACTCATTACCCATCAGGGTGGGTATACAATTAAAAATTGGGTCTAGGGGGGCATTTAACATGGGAATAAGCCCAAATCGGGCATGAACGCATCGCATGCCATTATAATGGCATGCGATGCGATATTAAAATTGTATACTCAGCCAGGGGAAAGGCTCAAATCGGGTCCTATCGCATACCTTAATTAGTGGTATGCGATGATAATACACAAGTACCCGATATTTCATTGTACAAGCACTCCTGTTATTTTACATGAATATCGCATCACATCGCACACCACTAAGTATGGTACGTGATGGGCGCCGTGCTAGGAAACAAGTACTATATTTTATTTCAATTATTTTTCAAATAAAATACAGCAAGTTTTTACTTTGCAAATAGAGTAATGAAAGTAAAATGCAATTAAAGCCTAAATCCTTTAAAAAAAAAAAATGAACATTAATATTTAGACTCCAGTCTAGTGCTCAGACCCACAATACAAATCTCTAAAATCTAAGAACTCCAGTAGGTTATTTCACACCTTGTCCTGTCCTTTACACCTTACTACATGGGGTCGATCCTCCTATGCAACAATAAGAAAGCGGTGACATTTCCAGGCAGGTATGGTTCCAGTAGCAGAATAATGGCCTTTGTTCTGGCATTTAGGAATCTATTACAAGCACTTTGTAGATGTACACTACCCTGCTGCCCTCCATTCTTCATCAGCGACACCCTATGCTTTTGACGATACAAGCACCTGGAGAATAATGCGGAGAAGGTGAAAACAGAGCTGGTTTCTGTGTATGGCCCGGTTATACTGTAAGTATAAAATGAAAGAGAAGGGGGATTTCCTGGCTTAGCAGTGCTGCTAGCCTTAAACTACACAAACAGCAGAAAAAGAGCTTAGCAATTGTCGACATTTAACATTAAACCCATCTTACCTCTCTTTTATTCCGCCGAGCGACTTTCAAGAATTCCATGAGGATCTGAACTTGAGCAGCATGAGATTCCTGCAGGGTTGGAAAATACAAGGCTTTCATTAAGCAGCATTTAACGCAATAATCTTGCTGAGATCGCAGAATGCTTAATGCAAACTTGCTGACTTGTTTAAGTTGCTTCTGTGGCAGAAGCTGGTGATGGTGGCAGGGCTAGACTAGTTGCTACATTTGCTCTACTATGATTTGCGCTCACTTGAAAAGCAGACAAGACAAATAGAACGCATCTAAAATAAGATAGCGTCATTGGGCACCACACCCCCTACCGATGTACTGTATATTTATAGTACTTATCTCATCAACCTGCCCACTTCCCTAGGGCGATACATATATAAGATCGTGAGTCTTCATCTGAATCCAGGAGAAGGCAAGTATGGCTTATACCCCTTTTACACCTACAAGCCAGGTCGCACCTGGGATTTTGTACCTGGCTATAACCCGGGTGCGACCCTACTATTGACCCCTTTTACACCGCCCTCCCCATCCGGCATAATGCCGGGCAGGTGACATCACCGGAGGTGGGTCCAGAGCATCTCCCAGCGCTGGCTATTGCATTGCAATGAATGGGTCCCGTTGACCTGGGTAACCCGTTTACCCTGCACAGCGAGCCGTTTGATCCAGTGTTCAAAACTGGTCGCTGCTTGGGTTCAAATGCCAGTTCTTGCAAGCCGGGTCATCTCAAGTGGGAGCGTTTCCATGCCACCATATATACTCACAAGTAATACAAGTATATTAAAGACAAAAAGTAGCATTTTAAGATCATAAATCCATACTTATCCCAAGCTGCTCTGGTCGGACTGTCTGATGGTACCACTGCCCCATACGCAATTCAGTGCCTAAACATTTAAAACCCGGTATTTCGAAATGGTATTTAAAACGGGTCTGAGCCACTAAACCCCTTTCACATTGCAGGTGAAAACGGTTTTAAATAGCGTTTAAGTGTCATTCACATTCAACCCCCAAAGAACACATTTCAAGCCATAGAAAATAGAGCCGTTCACACTGCATAAAAACCGGCTCTGAACCGTGTAGGACTATCTGTAAACGGTAAATCCAGACTGGCGCTTTCACAATGCAGCTCTAACCGGTTTCAAAGACAAAAAAAAAAAAAGAATCGACAATATACCGTTTTAGAGCTGCAGTGTGAAAGAGGTATAACTGCTTTGGTCCTACATGTACCCTCAAGAAAATGGACACACAAATCATTGGGCCTTTAAAAAAGTGCTAGAACACCAGGTCTAGAGATGGGCTGGTATTCTTTGGATGCTCAAACAAAAAGAATAAACCAGCGCAGGCTTGTTTCTCAAATAATAATAATAAATGTGACAGTTTATTATACTATTAAAAAAATATTTTTTTAATATTTTGCATAATATAAATATGGGGAATAACACAATTAAAAATTAATTAATATTAAAAAAACCTTTTAGACACTTGATTAAAAAGGTCTAAAAAGTTTTTTTCATATTAATTTTCAATTGTATTATTCCCCATATTATCATCTATATTATGCAAAATAGAAAAAAAATATTTTTTAAAAGTATAAGAAACCGTCACATTTTTTATTATTTGAGAAACAAGCCTGCACTGGTTTATTCTTTTTGTTTGTTTATTCTATTTTCAGGGACTGACAATCCCTTAACCAGTAGCAGTTAGCAGCGCACCTTACCACTTTACTATTCTTTGGATGCTGCTGCATACGAAAATATGCAAAAGCGTATTTTCAAGCTGTTGCTTGGGTACACTGCACGTAAAGACCCATTCTAGCCCTGCGCAGAACAGGTAATGTGCATGTACAGCTACTTCACCATCACATATGTACACAAGCCATGAATCAGGCCCAGTATTCAGAAGAACATGATCGACCAATTTCATTAGTTACACCATAGAGGCATAACTTCCTAGTGAATTCAATTTTGGAACCTCAAGATTATTGGATTAGCCTACGACCTAAACCTGATCTTATTTGATGGGGTTTTGAACCTCAGGAATATTGGATTAGCATACAAACTAAAGAAGATGGTTTATGAAGGGAAGTCTTCTAGTATCCCAAAGCTAAAAGACAATGAATCCGCATTTCACACAAATAGTCTTTACAGATATCAGAGGAAGCATAGTTCCTTTGTACACGTCATTTCCTGACTAGATGACTATGCAGGCAAAAAAAGTCCACATTATGAAATAAAAAAAATAAAAAAAAAATCTCATACATAGTAAACATGCTAATAGCATATAGCGATATTTTGCTAAGACTTCTAATATGGAATCGTTTGTGTGATAACGTGAATAAAAATGATTATTAATAATAGTAGTAGTAACACACAGCTGCGAAATCACAGCTGGCGGACAGACTGCCAAAAATCTATGCAATATCGTTGCTGTTATCAGTCCTGGACATAGGTTACAACAACACTACCATCGCTAGCCAACTAAGAGTAACAGAGTATCCCTCGGGTCTGTTTATTCCTAAATTTACCCTCCTGTTGCAGACTGCTGAAACGCTTCCTGTGCCAAACTCTAGTAGACAGAATGTAAGGCTCCCTTCAACCCAACTTTTACTGCAGCTAAATTTAATCTGAAGATTATATTATTTTCCCTTTTGCTGCTGTGATATTTGGCCAAATATTTTAATGGTCGTCCTGGCAGCAGAGCTGAACAATATGTGCTTTAGCGGGAGGCTCTGTTACTGGCACGGCATGCAACCAGGACAAAAAGACTCTTTATCAATTCCATGAGACTGTCTTCGTTAGCCTGAAAGGGATTGCCAAGAGGCAGAAACTGGGGCACTGCCACCTTGTTTAGTTGTAGAAATACTAAAAAGTTTCATATATAAAAAAAAGTTACAAATTAAAAAAAAAAAAAAAAACAGACTAGTAAACAATACGCTTAAACATGGATGCTACAAAGAAAATATGAGATAAAACTAAGCTGCGGAAATAACCGGAACGCAAAAAAGAGAATTAACCGGCTCAAAAAGAAAATCTTAAATACCAATATACGTGGTCCAAGTGATTTATACTGACTGGAGTATGTGAGTATAGACTGTTAGCTCTGTAACTGAGACCTTTACCCAGAATGGCCCATCGGAATTTTTGTCTAAGGGGGCATACACACCTGGGGATATTAGTCCTGAGTGCTGAGTCTAGATCGCTTCGAAATTAAGCACAGGTCGGTCCGTGTGTATGCCATTCTGCATGTTGCATCGCCCACGCAGATGTAGTCAAGATCTAGTTAGATAACGAGGGAAAAAGTTGCCCCATGTGTACGGATGGGGCTCAAGTGTAAAAGGATTTCCCAAGAGAATCCACTTGTATCTGAACTGGCATTGGCAGACTATTCACGATGTAAAAAAAAAAAAAAAAAAAAGCCAAATCACATCCAGCTATGGTTATAGAATGACCCAATTAGAGGGGATTGATAGGTACCATCGGAGAATGTTGCAAGGTATTACTGTGTTACTGACAGAACTGATGCCTCAATGCGACGCCCCTGCAGTATTATTTAAATAAAATAAAAAAAAAATGATGATGAATGCTTCTTCGGAGTTTCCAACTAAGAACACAAGACGGGTTACTTTCTTACCTGCTCGGACACAAATGTTATATTACCTACTGATGTTGTGCAATGCTTCCTATAACTAATCTTCTAGTCTCCCGGCCTTACTAACTTCCCCTAGTTCCTAACCAACATTTTGGTCACATAAAAAAAAAACTTATACTTATAATAGTAATAATCTGCAAATCGGAGTAGCTAGTAAATGAAAACGTGGGGATTTTGTTCATATTTTGATCAACACATTTCATCTTGCAGACGATCGCAAAAGGCACGTCAAACCTCTACAAAGGAAGTAGAGTTGCCGAGTACCATTACCTGTAGCTAGTTCAGTGCAGTGTGGTATCACCAATACACCATAACATAGCCCTACCATGCAGGCAGGGTTCTAGCAATAGTAGAAGCCAATGTAACAAGTTGGATTTCACACTTTAGAGAATGGTATGGCTGTCCACAGAAACAGCCTGCCCACTTACTGCTTCCAGCTGCCTCTTCTTCTGCACCAGAAGCTGAAGCATCAGATTAACGTTCGCCAGATCCAAGTTATCCTGATCAGTTACCAGTAGATCCTGGAAGATCTGCCATCGATGACCATTCTGAAGAATCAGAGGGGAAAAAAAAAACAATTACGATGAAACTGAACAAACCCTGTTCCTATCATCTAAAGATTAACCTAAAAAGTCAAAACACTGAAAAAAAAATATTTATAGTAAAACAAACAAAAAAGTCATAACAACCATTAAATCGTACGCATCTCATTTAGGGACTACAAGCAAGCGTGTTCCTATGGTGGTTCCACCGACCACATAATGATAAAAAGGTACATTTGAGTGTAGTATTTTATAGATCATAGTGATCATTCTGGCACCCGACAACTTTCAAAATCTGTGCAGCTCCTCTTTCCTGCCTTGGGGTGTCACTGTCTTTCTGTGGTGCTTCTAGCAAAGTCTGGTTTGTCTCAATACACACCAGACTGTACTAGAAGCACCAAAGCAGACAAGGACACCCCAGGAAAGAGGAACTGCACAGAATTTGGTACTTATGTAGTATCTCGGCGTCCGATTTAGAAATCGGATCGCATCGCATGCGACCAAATCGTATGCGATGCGATGGTCAAGATTTTTCCATAGAATTCAATGGGAAAAAGGGGTCCTTTTCCTTTCCCCACTATCCAAGTGGGCATGGAGTTGGATATAAACCTGTGGCGAGCGTATCGAGCCACCGAGCCCGAAGCGTAGCGAGCCCCGCGAGGGGACACAGAATACTTTAAGAAATATGCGTTCGCTCGCCACGCTTCGGGCTCGGTGGCTCGCTGCGCTATATAAAATCAACTCTATGCCCACTTGGATAGTGGGGAAATGAACAGGACCTTCTTAACATTGAATCCTATGCAAAATCGCATCGAATCGCATCTGATTGTATGCCTTAAAGCAGTGGTTCGCAAACTTTTTTGAATCACGGCACCCTAGAGTATCAGAATATTTTTCAGGGCACCCCTAGGCCAAAAGTGTGTTACCAAAAAAAAAAAAAATAATAATAATGAAAGTTGTGTTTAAATGTTATCCTTAGGTCCAGTTATATGGTGAAGAAAATGATTCACTTCTGTTATTTCACATATTTTATAATTGGAAGCCACAAGCACTGATTTTGCCTATTACATTGACCATAAATAATTTGAATTGGTTCTGGACCAACAACCTAAGGCACCCCTGCAAGTGCTCCGAGGCACCCCAGGGAGCCTAGGCGCACAGTTTGGGAACCACTGCCTTAAAGTAAGGCATACAATCACAAAATCGGACGCCCAGATACTACATAAGTACCCAGAATTTGAATGGTGCAGGGTGCTAGAGTGATCACTAAATGATCTTCTAGCACAAACAGAATAGTCCAGCACAGAACACTTTTTGTAGAGGTCTTGGCTGACTACTACCTTCATACATGATATCTAAACTCCCCAGTATGCAATTGAGCAGGCTCATCTAAATTCTCACCAGGTTCTCCCTAGGCAGGATGGGCACCACCATGTGCTAAGGGTACATAGTTGTTGCAACTCTTCTTCTATTTTACAGCTTCATTTTAACACTTTAGTAATATATTTATTATTACTATATTTAGTTAGTTTCTTGGGTTTTTTGTTAGTGTGTACTAGGGACTCGGCTTGGAGGGTAGTGGGTAAGAACTATTCTGGTTCTTTTAATTTTGTACATTTTTTGATTGCTTTTATTGTTATGGTGCCCATTTAATTGGCACCATAACTGCTTTTATTGTTATGGTGTACACAATCATTCGCTTTCAACCGCATCTGTGCGATAAAAGATTGTATGCACATCGAATGGGTCACCCGACGGGATGTGCGGGCCCACCGGTCGAATGTCGCTTCGATAGATATTATGTGCTACACATAATATTTATCAAACTGCATTAGCGATCGCGTGTGGTTTTTAACCACGTGATCGACAGGAACACGGGCAGCGGGATGGGGGGGGGGGGGGGCGGGTGGCAGGTGTCGGTGTAGCACAACGCTGTGCATGAGGGCTGGCAGGCAGCAGGGGTCAGCAGCAGTGGCAGCATTTGAAAAACAAATTATTAAAAACACTTGGTAGTCCTCTGACTGGCTCAGAGAGAGAGTTTTCAGCCAATCAGCTGCCGCCTGAATGTGAGGCATCTGAAGGGAAATAGAGCCTTTCTGAAATGTTCAATTTGGAGGTATTCAATTGTGTAGGCACGTTGTGCCCCTTTTATGCACCCCAGTTACTAATTTGATCTCCTACACTTTATTGATATCTGCAGCTGGCATGCCTGGTGTGTGCTTTGATAGAATCGATGTGCTTAATTTGTTGCATCCTCTCCCTTCAAAATAAGGTATTTTATGTTTGCATTCCGCTCTAATGCCAGCCCTACCTATGTTTGCGGCTTGTGGTTATTAAGCGCTAAATAAGAGGACTACTTGGGTTCCCTTACGTATCGTATGAGGCATGGGGCATTGTTCTTATGTTGCCATGGCATTTAACACAAGAAAAAAAAGGAATGCTATGTTCTACATACAATATTTTGGACTCCAGTATTGCTGGGACAATTTGGCAGTTAACCTTCTACTTCGTGTCCTAAACGTGAAGACAGCTGCTGATTAATGGCATCGGCTTTGGTTCTGTTTGTTAGTGACTGATTTCTGGTCTCAGATCTTGGAATGGTATGTGGCTATCTCCAGAATTACAATCCACCTGACCCGAAAACTTGTCTGTTTAATTTTGAACTTTTACTGATGTTATTGACACACATTTTATTTACACTGGCTAAAGTACGTACTGCCAAAAGCTCCTTCTCTTCCCTCCTGGATAGGTCTAGCTAATTCTATTATTTCTCATGAAAGATTTGTGTATAAAGGTGCCCATACACGGTACAATTGTTGGGTGTGATAAGATGCGCGCTCCCGCACACATCTCTTCGCACAGATCAAAAAGTATGTGCTGCAATTACTTTTTTGTACTAGATTGCATCGCAATAGGTATGGGATGTGATGCAGTCCAAATTGCATACAATTATTGTACCGTGTGTGGTCACCTTTAGACGCAATATGAACATTTTTGTAATAAAACTGATCTATATTCGATAATTCATGTATAAAAATGGTAGGACTTCACATAATTATCGTGACACAATACATATTTACATTTTAGTCTATAGATTATATAGATCAGCATGAGTGGTAGGATGGCCACTAAGGGGTATATCTTATTGGCTGCAAGAAGTACAACTTCCTGCAAAACCCCGCAAATCATAGACCTGAATCCCCAAAAAGAAAAAGGATAACAGTAAGGTTTATTACTGACCCAAACAAAAATAGCTAAACAAAAATAAATAAACAATTAAATTATTTAAGAAAATGATTAAAACAAAAGACACTTTTTTTGTTTTATTACAAATATATATTAAAAGCTATTTTCTAGCATTTTGAAACGACACGTCGATCACTTTTCCAGCAGGTTTCATACAACTTGTCACACATTCCCTGCAATTCCTCACACACCTTTGGGCACATAGCCACTCATTGGTGGCTGTGCTGAAGACCGGTGGCCACTTTTTTTTTTTTTTTTTAACGCACACAACCTATTTCTTCTCCCCTGTGTTTCCTCCAGGATTATGAAGATTGCTAGAATCCCCAGGGAGTCTGCCTGACATTCAGGGAGAGCCAGCGAGTATGCACAAGTATGCTATCAGACACATAACTGACTGCGTGCTGTGATTAAGCACAGATGTCAATGAGGCAACGGCTTTTCCTTAACGGTGAGAGGTTATTTCATCACTACAATACTCTCCGCTAACTAATTCTCTGGATTAAAAATCGTTCTGAAAGCCCTACAACATTAATCCTTCCCTTCCCTACTACCTGTACCATTAAACATTAAAATAAATCACTTAAAAAGGCCTCATTATACTTATCCTAGCTGGGAATTTAAAAAAAAAAAACTGCCCGAGCACAATGGACACACAAATGAACAACAGAATATTTTCACATAAAAATACTGCCAGACGGCTCCACGGATACCATATTAAAGGTCAGGCCTTGCTCCCTATGTTGATCCGTGGTCTGATGAATCTTTTTGATGCACACCAACTCGTTTAAGCCTGAAATCTGAACAGTTAAGGCAGAGGTCACATGGGGTCCTGAAGAAGGTCATTCAAGGTCATAGCAAAGTAACAATGCCAATACCATTCTCTCCATTTAAAGAGCAGGAACTTTTAAATGTAGATACCGCTAGTTTTATTCTGATCTGGTATTAAACAGGTCTTCAGGTAGGCGTTGCGTAAATACAACTATGATCCATGCAGTGACCCTGTGCTAATATTGCAACATTCAAGGCCATGAATGGAAGATTTGAATGTTACTACTCTAACAAACCCCCCCCCCCCCCCATCCCATCATTTGAGTCTGGAACGTGCAGCACAACACCTTGGAGAACGATGGCTGCGTTGCACAAACCACTTGTAGAATGAGAGCAGTTGATCACCAAAACCCCGCGCAACAGTTGCCAGGTGGCCATGCTGCCAGATGCTATAGATTTCGGTCAACAAATTCAAACCACTGAAGTTTTTCTCAGAAATGGGAGCACAATTTACTAGACATTTCTAAACATAACCATATGCACAGTGTTAGTTCAGACATGAGGTTAAATATAAACGAGGAAGAAAAAAAAATTGCAGCTTATTGCATAAAAGTTTGTTAAACTTTTCCCCTCTCAAAAAAGTAACACTTTGTTGGAGGTAAAATGCAGGCAGCAACAAGAGCTCTGTTAATCATTAGACACGGCCCATGTGATTATTTGGATAATCCCAGTCACTTTCAGTTTGTTAGAATTCTATATTTACTACTATATCTCACCGATGGGTCCAGCTTCAGCCTCTTGTCGTCAAATCTTTGCTTCTGTTTGAGAATGAGTTCATTCACTGCAATAAAAATACAAGCACGGTTCTCACTGTAAGCGGCATACAAGATAGAGGCATTAGAACAGGCACAGAGCCCTCTTGAAGTTTGGGAACATATAAATGTGGTACACAAATACAATTACTGCTGCCTGTCCACAGTCTGGTGAAAGGCATTTACTACAGGAGGACTGCTAAAGAGGTTTCCCAGCTGTTGACATATTTCTTCTTTAGTGAGACATTGGCAACTGGAAATGCGTGTCATCTGTAATGGCTACACTTTAGCGCAATGAGAGATCGCACAGAAAGCAGATGGCTGTCAGCGTACAGGACGCCTGATTGGCACACTGCAGATCTTATACTAGGTTGCCACTTTCACTGCCCATCTATCTGGGGACAAAAGCTGACTTCTATTAATTGGTAACCTGATCTGCATAATTACTAAACAAACCACAAAATTGGAATATTTAAAGAATTGGCAATTGTGTATTATCACAATTGTGTATATCACAATATGCGCCCATCGCATAACGGAACACGATTTTTCATCGCATCGCATGGCATACACCCGATGCACAGTGATTCAATGCGATTTAAGCCCCCTATACGATTTTAAATTGTATAAGCACCCTAATGGGTGTTTTTAAGCACTCTGATGGGTGCTTACAATGTTTAATGCACACCCACGCCACCCCCAGTATGAACGTGATCCCGAGGAGTGGCGAGTGCAGCGGTACACGTCCTCCGACCTTTTCATACCCCCACTATCCACATCGTCGTGGAGTTGATTTTATATAGCTATATTTAAAGCGTGGCGAGCCCCGCGAGGGGACGCGTATTACTTTACATGTATTCCGCGTCCGCTCGCCACGCTTCGGGCTCGGTATATAAACTATATAAACTCACTATATAAAATAAACTCCACGCCGACGTGGATAGTGGGGGTATGAAAAGGTCGGAGGACACGTACCGCCGCCGCTCGCCATGCTTTCGGGTTCACGTTCATAGTGGGGGTGGCGCTGGGGTCCATTTAACATTGTAAGCCCCCATTAGGGTGCTTATACAATTTATAATCGCATCGCCGTAGACGGCGATGCCCGGCACTTCCCCGGCAGCATAGTGGCTTTGGAGGAGTTGGTCCCACCCCCTTTGATGACCCCAGCTGTGGCCCGGTCCGCCCCCCGGCGCCCTACCCGGTCTGCATCCTAGAGTGAACACTACTTTTCATTGACTTGTTTCCCATGCGGTTATTACCGATTTATAGCTTTGCAGTTTCCACTGTGTTTTGATGAACAACATTCACATGACACAGCAGCAGATTGGCAACAACTTCCTCGGTTATTGCATAGCGGATCGACCACTCTTAGTCAAACCCGTCTAGTTAGACGCCTAAAGATAGCCATCCAAATCTAGAGCAACAGTTACGGGAGTTAGAAGCCAGCATTAGAGCAACAGGAAAGTGGTCGACAGTCACATGGGTCAGGTTTTTCATTTTTTTTTGGTGCTGATCACAAAACCACAACTTGGGTGACCAAAAAACCTTCTTGTGTATAACATGGGTTTACAGAACAGTATATAAAAAGCAATATGTTTATGCATATAGCTGTATTATACAACTTTCAGACAGAACTGCCCCTAAATCCCGGATTTTGCTTGGCATTTGAGTGACAGTTTGTTCTGCGTGTCCCAGCCTGACCCGCCCTATCTCACAAAAAAAGCAAGTTACAAGGGCCAAGCATTTGTACCAGGTAATTTGCTCATTAATATGGCTATTTCTTCTGTGTGAAAGGGTCAACGCAGGTCAAAAATTCCTGGGTCTACAACCCTTGTAAATATCTGGGTCATAGACACAGGAATTTCGACCCAGATTGACCCCTTTTACACCAGAAAAAAAAAAACAGTGTTGAACCGCAAATTATCAGGTAGAAATGTTTGAACCTGTGATTTGCGTTTAGGTGTGAAATAGGTATTACATAGGCAAATTGTGTGGTGTAGTGTTCAACCGAGGAGTTTTTGGGGCAGGGAAATATGTAATATGAATGCAATGCTTTACTAAACCGGATACAAACAGTTAATGTAACTCAATATATAATAATCAGTGTTACATTATGCAAACTGTATTATAACACCGGCAATTGACATAATGCCACAAAGTATTATCCACAATTTACATATTAAGTGACATACAAAGCTCCGGTGTGATTTTAGATTGAAACTGGTCTTCAAAATACTATGCACGTTTTCTATCTTTTTGTGTAGCAAGTTGTGTTTCTCTGTCCTACGGTTTAATAAGGATGAGAATCTCAGAAACTCCATAAAGGGGCAAGTACCCCCGAACAATGAGATGGGGTGAAATCTAACATTACCAGAAGCAAAATTCCAGAGATAAGAGTACTATAGAGAAGGAAATATAACTTATTAAACCCCAACAAGCACACAAATCCACGCGCCCTGGAGCCTATTCAATAAAACAAGGTCCCGATGGAATTGCAAGCAGAAATTACAATACGGAGAACTCTGCTTTTGCTTGCACCTCGATGGGGCCTGAGCTGAAACAACGGAGGTATCCCTGGCCGTATATTCCCCAACACTTTAGCAGTGAGGTTCCGATTGAACGGCTAACTGAATCGCCCCAGCTTGTTTGTCCCATTGGGTCTAAGCTTCAGTTGAACACAACGTTATAGTTTGGCCTGTAAACGAATAGAACGGAAAAAAAACTCACCTAGGAAGTTTGGATAGAGATGATCGATGTTATCTACCACATAATTACACTTTGGGCAGCGGTTATTGTCCTCCAGACTATGATGGATGCATTTGTAGCTGTTGGGAGACAAAAAACACATTGTCTGTTGGCAATCACTGAGAATCAGAGGATAAAAATATATCAGGATAGCTCTGCTTCTTTAGAGCGCATACCAAAAATGGTGTAAACCGCGCAATAAATGGCAACGCACCAGCAGGACCGTGTTTGATGACATCAGTTGCCCTATACACTCAGTTTCCCCACTGATTATTTAATGGAAACCTTTATTTACTTGATATTTCAAAAGACTTTCTTTGGCTTTCGGCAGTTTCTCAGCTAAGATTAATGCCTTTCAACAGGCTATCTGGTCTCTGATGATATAGAGATTCGCCTACATGAAATTCTTCTAACACCACTCGTGTGACACTGAATTGGTAGGTCTGATTCCAGTTATCAAACACCCCCCACCCCACCCACATGCTGTGCACATCCCTCTCCATTAGGTCTTTGCACGCAATGGCGCTAGCATGGCAATAGGAAGCATTCCTATTGGATAACAAAGAACATTTTTTGAGAATGAATACCCTTTAACATGTGAATATTTATCCTATTTAATATTGGCAAGATCCATATCTCACTTATATCAACACACTTCAATCCGTACTCACTAGGAATTCAGGCACTGATTTCCTATTAAAAAGAAAAGCAGCCAGAGTGAATATACTGTATGAAAAGACATTTTGGACCACTTGTATTTGAGGCTGTGTGTTACTCATGGACAAAACCATGTGTACTGCAGGTGGGGCTGATGCAACATGTGCAGAGAGCGTTAGATTTGGGCGAGTTATTTAGTTTCTGTGCAGGGTAAATACTGGCTGCTTTATTTTACTATATAACGCTCTGCTGTTACAGCCACACCTGCAGTGCACATGGTTTTGTCCATTAGAGAAGGAGTTTTCTTTTGCAAACCAGCCACAATCACCCACTTTGTTTACATACTACACAATAGGTCTCATTATCTGCTAAATCTATTGCAAGTCAACTAAATTGCCAATGTTTACATCTTAAATAAAACACACACACGAGAATGCTACACTCGGGACACCATTAAAGCATTAGGCACAGACATACATACAACTACATATACAACTAAACAAAGATTTGGACCCGAGAATTAAACCAGGTCAAGCCAGTCCAGGTTATATACTCTGGTCAGAATTCCTGGGACGTTATCAAGGTTATTCTTGGGTCCAACCCAGGTTCCTTGCAGTAAACAAGGTGCGACCTTCGTTTTCAGATTCAAGTTACCTTTGCTGATTGGCTCCCCCGTAATCACAGCAGCAGCTCCGCCCAAATTAGCAGCACTAAATGTGCCCATAAACTGTGCTGTGCAATACTATGCGCACTTCCGCGGGCATCCCATCGCACAGCACACAAAGTCTTTACAGCCCGGGTCCCTTACAGTACATGCAACGCCAAAGGGAGTCTGGAGCAGATATAGAAAGGAGATGCTGCAGGGCAGACACATACCCCATGTAAAAGGGGTTACCCAGGAATAGCTTTGGGTCAAAAGTGCTGTGTAAAAGGGGGAAGCAGGATCTGTGATCCGGAACCAACCCAAGTTTAACGTCCAAGCCCTGGCTTCTGTCTGCCAGTGCTACTACTCTGTGTCCCTTTTCCCTAACGGCACAATACCCAATTAGCTCAAATCAGAAGATGGTCATTATTCTTCTATAGAACATTTAAAGATTCAAACTAGAATCAAAGCCAAGCAAAAAAGCTACTAAAATAACTACAGGGAAAGAAACTACTGCTGCAGCTTTATTCGGCGTCACCCCCCCCCCCCCCCCCCCCCAAGTGCTTACAAGGCGTACATCAGCATCCCATTCAGTTATTAAAAATGCAGAGCGAGCAGACACATTTGAGGTCCTCGCGGTGTACTGGCAGCAGGGCCAGCGCTGCATTACTCCACCACACCATGAGGCCCCATAAGTAACAAAGGGCTTAAGAGGAGCCGCAGAAAAACAAAAACATCTTTCCCCCTCTGTATTAGCACAGAACATGGATTTGTTCCAGGGATAAAACTTCTCCAATGTCAGGGAGGCAGCTGCTATTAGTTTTAAAAAGGTCTTTACAAAAAATAATCATCGTAAGAATTATGAATCGAGACCGACACCTGGATGTGATTTCAGATATGTTTTTATTGTTCGGATGGGGGGAGGGGGGGTATTCATATATATATATGTTTGTTTCAGACAGTAGTATTAAGTTAAACAATGGAGAGATGTTTTAACCCCTTCTGTGCAATGCTAGAGAGCATAACTACCCCTATAGTTATATAGTAGGTGCAGAATAAGGTTGCTTGTCTTGGAAATAGTATCTGATCTCCAAAAAAAAAAAAAAAAGGCCTTAAGCTGGCCATACATCTACAGATCGATTGTCAGATTGGGCTGGTTGAAACAAAAACCTGGTAATATCTGAATGGCAGTTTTAAAGTTTTCCAGCATTTCAAAGCAAAAGGTCAACTGTTATTTGCTCTCATCCATTACCAGGATTTTGGACCCGAGAACAGGTGTGGTGATCACAATGGATTCTGTATTGACTGACCGAGATGAGGTTACTACAAGACAGAAGTACTATGCACAATGTGAGAAAGTTAGGGATACAGAAATCATAAGTAATGTTTGATGTTGGTAAAGAAGATCTGTAAAAAAACGTTCTGATCACTTCGGGTTCATTAGGAAAACTTGCATATATGAAGAAAATATGTTATTAAAGATGTTTATAAATATCAGAACACACTACATATAACAAGGGATCAGCTAATAAAACCTAGGTTTAACTCGATGGATGCAAGTCTCTATTCAGCCTTATCTACTATATAACTATGGTATTAGAAGTCACTTTGGAATTCTGTCACCTAAATAAAAGCAGTGCAGGGTTTTATAGGGTCACAGAAAAAGGAAAAAAAGAAGGATTGTTCCTGGGGCTTCCATCTGCCCTGTAGGCAGAGATCTAGCACCACCGCTCCCCATCCGCAGAGACTGGAGTCTCGATCCAGTTCCCGAATGCAAAGCGTCGTCCCTCGTGAAGGTGGTCCCTGTGGAGCCACCAACGTAAGGACAGATGCGCGACAACCGAATCAGTCTGTGTAGATGCGATTCCGCTCCTTTCCTGAGGAGGTCCAACGCCCCCACATCATGCAGCCACCATATTCCCCAGGAGTTGTGCACAAAGGTGAAGATTGACTTTCCGAAGAAGCAAGACCTTGCAAGTTAGAAGCTAAATTGTCCTCTGGTAAGAAAACTCTCTGAACGGCCGTATCCAGCCAAAGGCCTAAGAATAGAATCCTTTGGGTGGGGACTAGGGAGGACTTCTTGAAGTTCATGATCCAGCCCAGACTGGTGAAAGCCTGGGTCATCAGCCTCGCGTGTGACTCCAGCAGCGACGTAGATGGGGCCTTGATAAGGAGATCATCCAAGTATGGTATTCTAGTCACTCCTTGGCTCCAGAGAGATGTGATGACAACAGAGTCTTGGTAAATACCCTGGGGGCTGACGATAACCCGAAAGGCAGAGCCCTGAACTGGAAATGGTCTTGCCCGATGGCAAATCGCAGAAACGCCTGGTGAGTCTTCCAAATGGGGATATGAAGATAGGCATCTTTGGGTACTTATGTAATATCTGGGCGCACGATTTTTTCATTGCATCGCATGCAATATAGTGGCATACAATTCATGCGACGCGATTTTTCATTGTAAAGACCCGATTTTTAATTGTATCCATGGGTACCCATGGGTGATTTCATACCCCCACTATCCAACTACGCATGGAGTTGATTTTATATAGTGTGGCGAGCGCAGCGAGCCGGAAGCATGGCCAGCACAGCGAGCCCCGCTAGGGGACGCAGAATACATGTAAAGTAATCCGCGTCCGCTCGCCACGCTTTGGGCTCGGTGGCTCGCCACACTATATAAAATCTACTCCATGCCTAGTTGGATAGTGGAGGTATGAAATCACCCATGGTTGACTATACAATTAAAAATCGGGTCTTTACAATGAAAAATCTCATTGCATCGTATTCGCATGCCTTAAGTAGTGGCATGCAATGAAAAAATCGGGCGCCCAGATAATACATAAGTACCCATCTTTGATATCCAAACAGACCATGAACTTACCTCGGTTCCAAAGATGGATACCCAGATCCACACTTTTAAGTAAGTGGGGAAGGAATCCACAAAGTAAATTGTTAAAATGCAAAAAAATGCAGGAGCAGTGAAAACTGTGACCTGGCTCCCTTGGCACAATTTTCTCACTGGGGCTGATGGGTCTTAGAGGGGAGGAGTCAGTCTTCCCTAAACAAATGAGTAGTGCCTAGCTCCCAGCATTCCCAGCTCTAATACCCGATGTGAATTCCAGTGGCCCCTGCTGCATGTCCTCTTGCTATTAATATATAGATTTGTGGATGAAGGACATAAAGGGGAAGGGAGATGAGACCTAACCAATGGAGAACACATTTGCTTAAGCAAATGTTATTTTAATCCATTTCTTGTATTCTTTATTTGAACTTAAAGCACAAATGCAATGCGGCTTCAGCTGTCACATAAGTGTCCGGTGTCTATACACAGCATATACAGGAGGACCAGAAGGAATCAACCGGCACAACACCCACTTCTAGCCTCCATCAGAGATGCCTTAAGTTGTGCGATTATGGCTATCAATTTGAACTATATATAGTCAAAATCAAATAGAAAGTTACGTCTGAATCGCACAGTGATCAGGCACATTGAATGCCGATGCGTGCCCCATTTAATCAGTATCAAATAGAATGTGCAGGCAAGTCTATCTTTACTACCTCGCCTGTAGAATGTATTTGGCCTAGGGTCAAATAGCACGACAGTCCAATCTATTTTTAACTTAAAGCACAAATCTAAAGTCCAGGCAGTCAAAATTGAATAGTGTGTCCACACCTTAGAACCATACGTAGTGTTACAGACCTGAATAAAAATCCATTGCACTCTGATTTTGAATTCCAATTATCAGCAACTGCATTCTGCTTGGTAGAAATATGGATTCTTTATTACCACCGCTTTAATGTGCAAACATTTCACTGAACACACCAACAGACCAGCAAATAGCTTTCACCTGTCTAGTGCAAGTCAATCAATGAAACCAAGCACCCGATTTGCTTATATGGCTCAGCGGCTTGTTGACGCAGTTAGAACAAATGAGAGAAGATATAAAAATGGACATCGAACAGAAATATGTATAGTACAAGAAACCAAATGCATTTCAGTATTATACACAGCAATAGAATGGTTTTGGAGTTTAGACATTTTTTTCATGTGCCCTATTTCCAAGCAATCCTACTAGATTGCTTAAAAATTAAGCAGGGATCCTTGTGTATATCCCTGAGCGACTGATGTGCGGTCCCATGTGTTGCCATTGCCTGACTAGATTTATACTGCATGCAGTACACATTTGGTCAGGCAATCCACTAATTCTGCATTCTAGCTACTTAAACCATGTCCTTACATGTAGAAAACTTTAACCAACGTCCCCGGGTATGGATCATTGGATAGACAGCAACTAGGTCGACATGCATGAAGGTCGACCTGGGGTTAGATCGACGAGGTCATAAGGTCGACGCATCATTAGGTCGACATGGGGTTTTACACTGGTTTTTGTCCCAGTTGTCGACATAAACACCAAAACAGTAGACATGGACACCGAAACGTAGCACTGCGTCCACTCACCATGCTTGGGGCACATTATTTTATTCTCCCACCACACCCTAGTGGATGGCAGGGTGGGAAATACCACCTGTCGGCACATGTTGGCAACAAAAACAGTGAAAAACCACATGTTGACCTAATGCTTGTCGACCTAGTGACCATATCCCACTGCTCCATAAGGGTTAATAAAGAATGTATGCAGCAAGCTATAGAATTAAGGACTTTCCGTACATCAGAAAGGACATGATTACCTCTACCACTTTTGTAGCAGTCAGCATTAAATAGTATTACATTTCTGGAGATTTAAGCTGTGCAGTACATCGCTGTGGGATCTCACAGTTCATTTAAGGATAGAAAAACTGCTTTAGGAAGGGGGGGTTGGTGTAGAACAGACAAGAAAATTGAAAAGTGTTGTGAAATGAAGAATTGAATGTTCTTTCTTAATGCAAACAATCGAGCGCACTCCCATCAACAGGGAAAATGACAACATTGACTGCATGTGAAAAAAATACAAAAAAAAAGTGAATTGTCCCAACAATCAATTAACTGTAGAGTACCAAAAGACCCAGCGATAGTGAGGTCAACTATCAATTTACATAGCTGACTCATTCATGAACAAAACGCCAGAAACTGAACAAATAGTAGAAATACTGAACTTCAGAAAAGAAATACAGGCTTAGAAATAAATAAATAAAACAAACCACTATAAAATGCAGCAAACTGTGTCTATTTAGGACTTCATGTTCTTAATGCCCAATCACGTCACGTTCCACAACGATCTTTTCAAGTGCCCATAAATGCCAATGATCATACGCTACAGAGTACTGGCTAACACATCAAAACAAACAAAAAAAAGCTCTAAAAAGTGGTTCTGTGTAAAATCGGTGCCGTACAAAAAAAGAAAAAAAAAAAACGTTTCAAAACTGAATTGGCTACAAAAAAAAAATGGTACTTCTGTACTTTCATGGCGCCGCACGTCAGAGTCCCCTTGCGGGGCTCGGTGGCTCGCTACACTAATTAAAATCAACTCCATGCCAACATGGAGAGTGGAGGTATGAACTATCCATGTTGGCATGGCGTTAACTTAGTTTATTTTGGGGCGTGGCCTGGCAGCCATTAGAGAGAGACGTGGCTCCGATCAGCTCCAGCACAACTCAGGCTGAAAGCTCCATCCCAGGCCCCTACAGACCTCAGCCACCGGCTACACTGCTTCCCAGAGACCCCCAGAGGCTAGCGGAACTTCCAGCGGGCGGCAGCGGAGTCGGGGCGGCCGTTTACGGCCGTTCGCGGATTGCGGCCTACCCGATCCCCGGAAGCCACGGCCTAGATTTCAACAGCCGGCCGCGCTGCGGGCTCCACAGCGGACGTCTGCCGCGAAACAGCGCGCGAAGACGCCAGCGCTCACCCCCTGCTCAAGCAACCACCCGGAGACCCCCCCAGCGCCACACATAAGGTCTGTGTCCGCCCCCACCCTCACAAAACCCCGCTACTAACCCCAGCTCCTGGCCCTCTGAGCGGCGGCCATCTTGAAGGTGGCAGAGTGAAACGCTGCTGCACACAGACAGCTCTGTGGTCTGAACAGCTGCTGCTCTCTGCCCTTCTGTACAAAAAAAAAACACCTGTCGCCCTCCCTCTGCCCTGCTGAGTGTGGATGGTGCCTCTCAGGCAGGGAAACCATCAGCCACCCCAGGACTATCAACCAGCTCTCCTGCAGTCCTCAGTGCAGAGGACAGAGAGCAGTATTACAAGAGACTGACCCCCCCACCCCACACAAATACCTGGCTATATTATTATAATACCAGAACCTGCATTGGGCCCACACTGCGTCCCCCTTTGCTTCAACTGAGACAGCCCCGCCCACAGCGCAGATCACAGCGTGGAAAAATAACAGCTACCCATCAACATACTGAAGATCAGACGCAACTTATACACCCCGCTCAGAGCCCCGCCAAGTGGGTGGGGGGCCCACCTGCCGCCCGGAGAATACAACCCCATAGCAGAAACCGGAGATGATGACCTTACTCCACACTGACCGGCCCTCCCACTTGAGATGATTGGCCCGAAGAACTGTTGATGCCAGGCCGCTGAGGGGACGCGGCCGGGACTTCGCCACGCTACTCTTTTACTACTCTTAGCTACCAACCCAGCGGCCCTATGACCGCCTAGATGTGAACTGCCTTCTCACCAGCATGGTCAAGTCTGGTAAAAAGAAAGTAAGCACCCCGAAACCAAAAGCGAATCCGACCTTGAGAGATCTGAGACCCTTTTTACTCTCTGCCATACCGAGTGACTCTGAAACTAACACCCCCCCAAGCCCACTTCTCAACTGCTCCTCTACACCCCCTTCCCTCAAGACAATGGAACAACCCTCTTCCCCCACCCAAGGAGAACCCACTCTCAAGGAACTCATGGCGTACATGAAAACCTTACCCACCGAACAATATATACAAAACATCATGCGTAAGGAGTTGGCAACGATCAAGCAAGATGTAACTCAACTAACTGAAAGAGTGGATGTCCTCGAGGACCATCAGGAGTCTGCTGACACATTCACAAAATCCCTCTGCGAAGTCATCGCAGCCCAAACACTCGAAATCAAATCCCTCAGAACACGGGTCCTAGACCTGGACAACAGAGGCCGACGTAATAACATCAGAGTAAGAGGCATCCCCGAAGACGTCCCCCCGGCAAACCTCATAGATGTCTTAACTAAGATCTTCAACGAGGTCCTGGGGAAAGACTCTTCAAACACCATCACCTTTGATCGAGCACACCGAGCGCTCAAACCAAGAGGTCTCTCTGCAGACCGCCCAAGAGACGTTATATGCCGCCTGCACTATTTCTCCCAAAAGGAAGAGATAATGAATAAAGTGAGGAGATTAGACGGGCTAACTTTCAACAGCGAACCCATTGCCCTATACCAGGATCTTTCCTGGCACACCCTCCAGCAGCGGAAAACTCTCAAACCCATTACCGACGAGCTACGAAAACGCCAACTAAAATACAGATGGGGATTCCCCTTTCAACTACAAGTAGCATTGTCGGGGAAAACCTACTCCCTACAATCTCCCTCAGATCTCCCAACCTTTTGCTCTGGCCTCGGCCTTCCCCCCATGAAGATTCCGGATTGGGAATTTAACCCACCAGACTTGACCCCTCCTCAGCTGAACAAAAATGGAACACCATGGCAAACTACTCGAGACTCTAGCAAGAAATCCTCCATGGCTCAGGCCTGCATCCAGAACATTCCCGCCAAAGACCCATCACCCTCTGGGTCGACATGATTATCTCCCAGACTCCAGCGATCCATGGACTTCCCGGGTGTCGACGGTCGGGTGAGACAAACCCTTTCACCTGCTCACCAAAAAAAACCGTCTAATGACGCCCCTACTATATATTTGTGAGACAGACTGGTCTCCGCCGTTCTTTTTTGTTCCTTTATAACAAAGTTTAAATGTTTTTTTTTTCTTTTTCTCTTACCATTAAGTTAGGGTTGGTTTAACTAACACTGTAATTATCTTCTTGAAGTGTACTATGCAACACTCTCAATGTGGCGCCCCAGGCGGCGTCCCCTAGTTACCCCCAAACCCCGCACTTGGCCTACTTGGCCCAATGGGACACCGAATGTACAATACAACAGGTTGTCTCATGGCGGGTTGTTACATATTACTGATGTTTATTTTTCTTGTACTTTTTTACCCTTTGTTTTCCCTCATCCCACCCTCATATACTCTTGTCCCCTTAGTCCAATCCGAACGTCCTTCTGCTGAACCATACCCTACCCAGGATGTCAAGTCCAGGTAAACTTAAAATTGTCTCATTCAACGCTAGAGGCCTGAACGTCCCTGAAAAAAGATCTCAATTACTGAATATGCTTTGGTCGGAGAGGGTGGATGTAGCTCTGATACAAGAAACTCACTTTAAAGGATCCGCACGTCCTCCCTCCCTGACCAATTATAGATTCCCCTTAGCATACTACTCAAACAACCCTGACAGCAAAACGAAAGGTGTAGCTGTTGTATTCTCACGATCCCTACAAGTTACGGAAATCAAGACTCATAAAATAGTCCCAGGTAGAATACTGGTAGTCACTTGCACAATCTTCTCCAGTCCCTACACATTCATAGCCCTCTATGCCCCTAACAGCAATCAATCTACATTTCTTAGCTCCCACTTACCAAAATTAGAACCTCTATATAAGGGAACTGTTATTTTAGGAGGTGACCTCAATTGGACCATGGACCCACCGGTAGACACCTCCCCCCCCTCGCCTAGATTTTCAATACGCAAACATAAACAAGTAAGGAAGCTATTACACAACTCACAACTAGCTGACTCGTGGAGAGTTTTGAACCCTAATGGCCGCGACTATACCTTTTTCTCCCATCCGCACCAAACTTACTCCCGACTAGACTACTTATTTATTAGCCACAGACACCTCCCACAGATAATCCAAGCCGATATCGGATCGATCCATCTATCAGACCACGCCCCAGTTTTTCTGACCCTAGCGACTTCCTATCGCAACCCAGCCCAATGGTCTTGGCGCCTCAATGAATCTCTCCTTCAAGACAAATATTGCAAATCCGAACTAGATAAAACCTTAGCCGACTACTTCTCTATCAACGAGACAGACGAGGTATCCAAAACGACCCTCTGGGAAGCGCATAAATGCGTAATGCGAGGAAAACTGATCCAACTAGGCTCATATATGAAAAAATCTAGACCATCAGCTGTAGAATCACTACTGCAAAAAATTCACCTCCTAGAAACTCGCCACAAATCCTCCCTAGCACCCGGCGACCTCCTAGACCTAGCTGAAGCCCGCGACCAACTGAAAAAACTACTCAACCTTAAAACTCAAGCATCCATACGAAAATGTAAATACAGATACTATCAGTGGGGCAACAAGCCTGGACGCCTACTGGCGCAGGCTCTTAGGGCCCAGAAAACAGCCTCCTTTATTTCAAACATGAAAAATAAATCAGGTACACTCTGCTTTAAAACACCGGAAATTGCAGCCTGTTTTAAAGAATACTACTCGGCGCTATACAACCTCTCAGACCCATCCTCAACAACAAACCCTATCCCAAACCTAATTAACTCTAAACGATATCTAGAAAGGGTCGCATACCCCACACTCCCGTCGGCAGCTAGAACCTCCCTAGACGAGCCCTTCACTACACTGGAGGTAGACCGTGCCATAGCCTCTCTGCCTTCAGGCAAGAGCCCCGGCCCGGACGGATTCCCGGCAACATACTACAAAACCTTCAGGGATGTTCTTACCCCTAAAATAGTCCAAGTCTTTAACTCCATAACAGCTACCCATTATTTCCCCCCTCAGTCCCTAGAAGCTCAAATCACTGTAATCCCAAAACAAGGAAAAGATCCCTCAATCTGCCCCAGCTACAGACCAATATCCCTGCTCAACGTAGATCTAAAACTATATGCAAAATTACTGGCCACTAGACTGAACGAATTTCTCCCCATGCTCATACACAATGACCAAGTCGGCTTCGTTCCCGGCCGCGAGGCAAAAGACAACACTACAAAAATAATCTCTCTAATTCATCTAGCCTCCAAGAGCCAAATCCCCACCATTTTACTGTCAACCGACGCCGAAAAGGCTTTCGACAGGGTCAACTGGGACTTCATGAGGGCAGTGCTGGAACACATTGGGTTAGGGCAGGTGTCACTCCATAGAATACTGGCTCTTTACTCACAACCCTCTGCCAGAGTTAAAGTAAACGGAACCCTATCTGACACTTTTTCCATTAGCAATGGTACAAGACAGGGTTGCCCACTCTCCCCCCTCATCTTTGTCTTATGTATCGAAGCCCTCGCTAGGGCAATTAGGAAGAATAACCAAATCACAGGCCTACAAGTTAACGACACCAATTATAAACTAGCCCTATTCGCAGACGATGTCCTGACAATCCTTACACAACCCTCCCACTCACTCCCACATTTTATGCAGGAACTGAACACTTTTAGCGCCCTTTCCAATTTTAAGGTGAATACCACTAAATCATATGCCCTAAACATCTCCGCACCTCCCAAAGAAATAACTGCCCTAAAAGCCCTCTATCCATTTATTTGGAAAGATATCACATACCTGGGAGTCCAACTCCCTAGAGATCTCTCTCAACTATTCACCCTAAACTTCCATCCCATCCTCAAAGCTATCAAAAAGGATTTTTGCAGTTGGCAATACAAAACAATCTCATGGTTAGGTCGTATCGGCGTTGTCAAAATGAACACACTCCCTCGCCTACTGTATCTCCTTCAAGCGCTCCCGATTAAGATCCCAGACTCCTGGTTTCAGACCATCCAATCCCTGATCCAACAGTTTATCTGGGCTCGCAAAACCCCCAGGATTAGCAAATCCACCCTGATGCGGTCAACCGCTCAGGGTGGATTCCAACTTCCGGATGTTAGAAAATATCACCAAGCCATCATGCTAAGCAGGGTCCTAGATTGGACACGAAGTAGGGAGCTCAAACAATGGGTGGTTTTGGAGGGACTATACGCTCAACAGTACCCCGAAATTTTCCCCTGGCTTCCATCCCTTCCTAGACTCTCACATCAGCACCCGACCATCTCCGCTACATTGAAGGCATGGAAGCTCTTACGCAAGAAACCGAGGATTTCCTCAGACATAGGCCCCCTCACATCTTTCCTGGGGAACCCAGCTTTCACACCAGGCATTACTCTCTCCCACTACAAACCGTGGGCCCTGGAGGGCCTCTTTAGGCTAGGCCAACTAACACAAAACTCGGTAGTGCTGCAATTCTCTGACATCCGGAAAAAATGGGATATCCCACAATCAGACTTCTGGAAATATCTCCAGGTTAGGCATTTCCTTCACACAAAGAACACACTAAAACAGGCCTCTAGAGAACTATCCCCCTTCGAGAGACTATGTATCTCCCCTGCTCACCCTAAACATATAATATCTTCCCTATACCAAATCCTACAACAACATACTCCTCAGGAAACCATGCCCTTTCTCAGGAAGTGGGAAAAAGACCTAGATATCAAAATCACAGAGGGGGAATGGGAGGCTATCTTCATGAAAACCCATACAAGCTCCATATGCACTCAAGTCAAAGAAACCCAATATAAACTTCTGATGAGATGGTACAGACACCCATCCCTTCTCCACACAATATCCCCGTCAAACTCCCCTACCTGCTGGAGGTGCCGGAAAGATTTAGGCACCATGGTTCATATATGGTGGTCATGCCCTCTAATTCAACCATTCTGGAGGGAGGTAATCTCTGTGTCATCGGACATCACACTCACTCCTATCCCCACCAACCCCTCCTTCTGGTTGCTAAACCACTCAACTATACCGCTTCCCTCACATAAAAAATCCATACTACGGCACCTAAGCAACGCAGCCCGTGCAGTAATCCCTGCTCTCTGGAAGTCCCAGAATCCACCCACCCGTCTTACCTGGTTTTCGAGGATAGACTATTACATGAACATGGAGGACTTGCTCCTCAGCTCTAAAGATAGGATGTCAGAATTCACGGCCATTTGGCTTCCATGGTTAAACTACAAATCTTCCAACCCATACAAAGACTATATGGTGGCCCATGGAAGACCCTATCAATCCTCTCTTCCATCACTTTGCGACTCTACGACTAATTAAAAGCTACTATTAAGGATTGGACAACCCCCTCACCCCCCCCCCCCCCCTCCTCCCACTCAACTTTAGAAACCCTCCATCCCCGAACCCCCCCCCCCCCCTCCTATTTTTCCCTGGTTATAAGAATACCCTTGTATGTTATGCTGTTAAATTTGAGACTGCAATACTGTAACGATTATTGTAAATGTAATGCCAACTTCTGTAACCTAAATCATTCGCAAAGATACATGTTACTACTTCTCTAATCTCTGTACTTGTATACTTTAACTCAATAAAAACAGAATTTAAAAAAAAAAAAAAAAAACTTAGTTTATTTTACTTAGTTAGTGGCGAGCGTAACCCGGAAGTACGCGCGGCGCCATGCTGGCGCCGTGAAAGTAAAGAAGTACCAAAAAAATATCCTGGCTCAAAGCACCTAAATAAAAAAAGTTTAAAAAACAAAGAAGAAAACCAAATGGATCACAATCTCCGGTTTTGCCTCCAATTCATTCCCAAGAATGTTTTTTTTTTTTTTTTAATTCAATGCTAAGTATTTATTTTCCTCCACAATGTAACATTGACAGTCAATCAAAAAAAATTTCATAGATCAAAGTCTTCAGCTGCGGACACATTGGGAGGAAATTTTGGCCAATTGAGCAGACACACAGTATCGCTAGCAGAACGGTGGTTGTGTGAACCGGATAGGTCTGAGTGACTGTAGTTCAGCTGATGCTTGATATCTGCAGATATATTGTCACATCTGGCTGCAAGTAACATGCGGCCCGCTGACCATCCATACACTGGCTTCAAAGGTTGTGGAGAAATTTAAATACCTGCCCAGCTGTGATGTCAGGACAACACATTGCTAAAGTTATGAGTTTACCTGAAGCGACTGCTCGAGCAGTGGGTCAGATTTCTCGATACAGTGGGCAGTATTCAATGGATGCCGGATCCATTTTGCCGGAATGGATCCGGCATCCATTATTCAATTCATCGGCCAAATCCTGGTCTGATTTGGCCGATGATTGACACTCACCCGGCCGGCGCTCGGACCGGGTGAGTGCGGCAGCGGGAGACGGCGAGGGAGCCTGGATGGAGCCGGGTGAGCTGCTCTCACCCGTCTCGGCGGCAGGTATGTACGGGAGGGTGCGGGCGGCGGTGTAAGGTGGACAGGAGGACAGCGCTGTGTAAGCTGCTGCTGCTTACCCAGCGCCGTCCTCCCTGCCTCAATCCGGCATCTTGTTATGCCGGATTGAGAATGACGGAAACACAGCAGTTTTGGCTGTGTTTCAGCCAAAAGCAGGTGAATTGATGGCTCTTCCGTCAATCCACCTGCTTTTCGGCATGTCGAAAGATTTTGACATGCCGGGAAAAAAAAGCTAATATTGAATACATCGGAACCCCTTTCCGATGTGTTCATGTCGATAATTGCCGTCTTTTCGGCAAGACGGCAGTTTTGACAGTGATCGAATATATACCAGTGTGAGATAATCTAGTATTTTAAGGGCCCGGTATATTCAGTCTACATTCAGCATGCCGACACTGATGAATAGTTGATGTGATCAGAAAGTCCACACTGTGGTATTTATTTGATCTCTAAAAAAGGGCTTAGAGACACATAGCAATTTAGAAACAAACAGTCTCAACGATCTCACTGGATCGCTTAGAAAATGCCCCTACATCGTTCCGTGTAGGTACAATACCGATAGCGATGTGCAGCCCCATGCCTCGTTATCGCCTGGTGATTACTATCCAGCAGGCTGGATAAATCTATAATCTCCGGTGTCGGGGTTAGTGTTCTCACCGGAGAACACTGGCCCTGATAGATCACTCAGCGACACATCGCTATGCAGCGCTGCATGCTGAGCATTCTAGAATCACTAAGAAAGCTCATCAGTACATCTCCCCATGTGTAGGCCCCATTACCCTAGTGTCAACATTTCATATGGCAACATACAGATTACAGACAATGCCAAGTGTTGATATTATCAGTGTTGGCAATCTGACTGCATAACACTGTTGCATAGTTTAACACGCATACGGTACATTCTGTACACGCTTCTTCACCTTTTCCATCAAATGTAAACACAAATGTTTGAACAAACTGTAGCCCACAAAAATGCACTAATGCAATATCGACTTTCAGAAATCTTTACACTAAATTCACAAATTGCTTAAGATCATTATTAAATAGATAGAGCACAGACATGGAAGGACATTTGGACCCAGATGTATGCAGGCACCTACCTTTATATTGCTAAAAGGTACTTGTTTCCTAGCACGGCGCCCGTCGGGTCCCATCGCATACCATAACTTAAGGTATGCGATGGGACCCGATTTTCAGGGTTTAAAGAAGTTCCTGTACAATTTAAAAATCAGTTGCATCGAATGCCATTACAATGGCATGCGATGCGACCGACCCGATTTTTACATTGTACCCAATGTTAAATGGCACCCCAGACCCTATTTTCAATTGTATACCCACCATGAAGGTTAATTATTATGTAAAATGCCCCCCCCCCCATTGTTAACGCAACGCCATGATAAACGTCAACCCGAAGCGTGGCGAGCGCGAGGCCACGAGGGGCGGTACTCCAACCTTTTCATACCCCATTTCCATGAGAAGACCTATGAAATGCTGGGCATACCCATAGGCGCATCCCCTCACTGCTGCCCCACGCCCGCACTGGTGGAGGCGGCATTCGCCATGCCCGCTTGCACCCATTGTATGCACATGAGCAGAAATGCGCATGCACATTATGAAAACATTGCTCCCCTGTTTGAACGCGGGAAGAAGCATGCGGATTAAAAATCAGGCCCATGGTGCCTTGTTCAGCTACCCCTTTTCCGTTCCCAATCGTAGTCTGTGACGATTGTTAAGTATGAAAATTTTCAAGACAACGAAACGAAAAACAATAAAAAATAAAGATGAAAAACTTATTACAACGGTGTGCTGTGTCTACCATTATCATGTTGAACTTTGAACCATGTTGAACTTTGACCATGCCGACCAATAGTGGTCAACCCTATTACTGTCACCCTAAAGTCTGGATATCATACCACTCATAACCCCTTTAAGTTGGCAACAAATCAAAAACCACAGAGGCTCAACAATAGTGAGAACGTTCTAAGTAACATGAATAGGAAGATTTATAGAAGTCTCCTTACCAGAAGCTGTGTCCACATTTTGTCATGTAGGCTTCCTCGATCATATCAAAACAGATGGGGCTGGAAGAAACAGACAAATAATTGACATAAACATAAGATAAAACTGCAGTCATCATAAGAAAAACATTTTCCCAGTCTTTAATAGACAACCACCCAAAAACGAAAACCCCGTACACACGGGGCAGCCTCCATGCTGAGCGGGGTGCTTAAGCACAGATCGCTCAGCACACATTGTGGCACACAAGCAATGCACCTGCAATGTACGCCGAGCAATCTACTAAACAGTGTTTTGCTAGGCACTGTCCTTATCTACAGGCGATGGAGACACATGGGTCCACGCATTGCCATCGCTATGGGGCATACACACGGAACTAGTCAGATTGCCCCGTACGTTACTAACCCAAACAAATAGAGCCGTGGCTTCAGTGCCACACAGAAATGTCAAGTATCAGTAAGATATTCCAGTTCTGGACCAACAAGACAAACATTGCTGTTTGCAGATGAAGAACAAGATAAACTAGTACTGTAGTTCCACAACCCTGGCCCTCAAGTACCCCTAACACAGCTGCATGAACTCGATTAAGATATAATGGTACTTGTGTATTAGCACAGCGCCCACGATGTTCATCGTACTGCATCTCAGCTATATTGCATGCAATACGATTTTTAATTGTAGCCCGCCACGCTTCGGGCTCGATGGCTCTCTGCGCTCGCCACACTATCTAAAATCAACTCCATGCCGACGTGGTTAGTGGGGGTATGAAAATGTCGGAGGACGCGTACCGCTGCGCTCGCCACGCTTCGGGTTGGCGTTAATAGTGGGGGTCGCATTGACAATGAGGGTGCATTTAACATTGTAAGCACCCATCACGGTGCTAGTAGAATTAAAAATTGCATCACATCGCATGCCATTTGCTGGCATGCAATATTTAATTGTACATTCCAGTTAATTTTACGCGAATATCGCATACTACTAAATACGGTATGCGATGGGCTTTTCCGATCTGATGCGCGGTCTCATGTGCATCAGATCAGAGATTGGACCTGCAAGCCTCCCAGCAGGAGGGATTGGGATTGCATGCAGAAGGACTAGCAGCAATCCGGCTGCCTGGGAAGCTCCTGGGCGGTTCAAGGGAATTCTTACGTGACTTCTCACTATCAAAAGTCGCATAAATATATGAAGCCATAAAAGGAGAATTGAATGATTGTTAATGCTGGTCATGAGATGCAGGAGGGGGGTGGGGGGGAAAGGGGGTGAAAGTGGTGGCTGTTCTAAACATTTGTCTTTCACTTTAAGTCCATTATTTTGATTTGCATTGTGCATTAAATGTGAAATGCTGTGGTTCCAGATTTCCTGTTGATGTGCAGATGCCAGACAGCAGCGAGAAATAAATAGCCCCTTACAGTAATGACAATAAAAAAAAGTGGCCCTAGGGTCAATCAGGAGCGCTGGTTAGCTAGACTAAGAACAACAAAATAAATCAATGAATTAGACTGAGCACCACTGCTGCCGTTTATAAAGGATGTGTACCTTTAATCAAGACTGCAAGTACAGAATATAAGTAACTACGGCAAAAAAGTTGCTGTTACCTTAAGAGGCGCAGCTTTGCTCAGTAAATTAATCAATAAATACAATATTTTAAATATAAAGATTTATTAAAATATATTTCATAAAAAGAACATAACCTTTGAAGTGCACTTCATATAAATTAACTGAAATTATAGTAATGTCCTGAAACAGACTTGGTAGTTGTGTTCCTTTGACATGTACCTTTATGCAGAATTTAGGTCACCAACCACCATGCAGCAATACAAAAGGTTGAGATGCACAAGATTGACATGAGTTGGGGGGGGACATGATGTGGAAGGTAAAGTGACACTATCTGCGAACTATAGCACACCCAAATCTGGTAATGTATGGGACCAAGAAAGGACTGTTTACTCCCAAACACTGTTTAACAGACAAGAATGGGCACGAGTCAATTTGGCTAAATCCATTTATCAGAAGGGCCATTTTTGTAAAATTTCTGGCCTTTGGTAGCAAATGTCTGATTGTCATTTGTTCCCGTACATTACCCAATTTTAATTTCCAACAGACAGACTGGACAGGAATCGGTACTTGTTTCCTAGCACGGCGGCCACGATCGCAGTGCATCGCATGCGATGCGATTTTTAATTGTACAAGCACCCTCATGGGTGCTTACAATGTTAAATGCACCCCCACTGTCAACGACACCCCCTCTATCATATCATACGCGTCCTCCGACCTTTTCATACCCCCACTATCCATGTCGGCGTGCAGTTGACTTTAGATAGTGTGGCGAGCACTGCGAGCCCCGCGAGGGGACGTGGATTACTTAACATGTATTCTGCGGCCACTCGCCACGCTTCGGGCTCGGTGGCTCGCCACACTATCTAAAGTCAACTCCACGCCGACGTGGATAGTGGGGGTATGAAAAGGTCGGAGGACGTGTACCGCCGCAGTCGCCACACTATGGGTTGGCGTTAATAGTGGGGGTGGCGTTGACAATGGGGGTGCATTTAACATTGTAAGCACCCATCAGAGTGCTTGTACAATTAAAAATCGCATCGCATGCCATTTGCTGGCATGCGATATTTAATTGTACACTCCGGGTCATTTACCCGAATATCGCATACCATGCCATGCCATGGTATGCGATGGGCACCGTGCTAGGAAACAAGGGTACTTGTTTCCTAGCACGGCGCCCACGATTTTCAATCGTATGGCATCTAATGCATTGTATCGCATCGCATGCTATATAGCCGCATGCGATTTTAAATTGTATAAGCACCCTAATGGGTGCTTTCAATGTTAAATGTCCCCCCCTATACAATTTTTAATTGTATAAGCACCCTAATAGTTGCTTACAATGTTAAATGCACCCCCACTATCAATGCCAACCTGAAGCGTGGCAAACGCAGCGAGCCCGCGAGGGGCTGCGGTAGGCGTCCTGCGACCTTTTCATGCCCCCAGTATCCACGTCGGCGTGGAGTTGATTTTATAGTGTGGCGAGTGCAGCGAGCCACCAAGCCAGAAGCGTGGCGAGCGCAGCGAGCCCCGCGTATTGTATTCCGCGTCCCCTCGCCACACTATCTAAAATCAACTCCACGCCGACGTGGATGGTGGGGGTATGAAAAGGTCGGAGGACGCGTACCGCCGCCCCTCGCTGGCTCGCCACGCTTCGGGTTGGCGTTGATAGTGGGGGTGCTTTTACCATTGTAAGCACCTACTACGGTGCTTATACAATTAATAATCTTATAGGGGGGCCATTTAACATTGAAAGCACCCATTAGGGTGCTTATACAATTTAAAAACGTATTCCATCGCATTGTATGCCATATACAATGGTATACGATTTTAAATTGTATAACATCGGGTGCCATCGTGTCGCATCACATACCATTGTAAGGCTTATGGTATACGATGCGATGGGCGCCGTGCTAGGAAACAAGTACCGAAACAAGTACCCAGGAATCTTTTAGGTGTATACCCAGCTTTATAATGTGTATCCAGCTTTAGGGCTAACTAGCTCTTTATCTACCTCTCCATGCACAAAACCTATGACATGAACTAAAGGTGGCCAGACTGCTGCGACTTCTCACAGCAGCGTAGATCCAGCCAATCCCCATTGACCTGCCCCATATCTTCCCTGGGGGCAGGATCACATGCAGTCCTTTTGCATGTGATATATAGCACACCATGCCAGGAAGTGCTGTCCGATCCAACAGATCGCACCTCAAGCATTTATGCACGTGCATCGGATCAAAAATACATTTGTTTGATTTCTCGGTGCAATATATCAGAATCCAGAAAACTCGGGCCAAATAGCACTGGTATATGGCCACCTTAACACTTCTAAGCCACAGAGATTCCCTAGGTGTCTTAGCAGTGTCAAAGGTTCCCAATGAAGTAACTGCACCATTTTTCTGGAATGATTTCCTAACTATGTAGGGTGTGTATGAGATAGGTGCACTCCCAAGAACAGCTACTTTTCAAATTAATAGCATAGCAATAACGTTAATTGTTAACACTGGCAAGCAACACTTGCTCTAAATCAGGGCTCGACAAATCCCGGGTGCCAAATTGCCATGGAGACCAGCTTTTACTTCCTGGTGACCAGATCCCAACACCCAGCTCTTTGACCAAAATAAGTGACCAGGTCCGTGAATACTGCGCTGGCAGCTTCAGGTCATCCTCGTCTGGCCTGCCCGACTTCTAGTTCTGCCCGTGGCCCGCCCCATTTCTGGAAGAGATCCATAACTGACACTCCGCCGCAGCATGCGCTGGAAGGAGATGTGTCATCATGATGTGCCCTCCTCCTGCGCCGCATGCCGCAGCAGTTCCCCACTGAGGCGACGAGGAGAGATCTGAGCAGCATTTCACTGCAGGCAGCCCAACAGCTTGGCTGCCTGCCTGCCAGGATTGCAAGGTGGCTTACTGGTCCGGCGGCTCCGGCCCCAGCCCAGTCTGTGGCGGCGCTGGTGTTGAATGACAAAAGATTCAGCATTCGCCCAGGCCATCACCTCGCCCGCAGAGCCACCAACCTGAGAGTCTCAGGCGACGAGTCTGACGGATGCGGACTGACAGAAGAAGGCAGGCATCAAAAGATACACTGCCACACTGAGCGAGTGACACTTGCACAACCTGAAATCCTTGCATATTCAATGTAAGGGCAAAATGCTTGCTCTGGGGCTGGTGAACAACCCCATAAATGGCGAGGTTTTCACAAATGCCGAAGTCTGCCGCATTTTATGGCGAGCCTCGACATTTTAATGGCCACACTTGATATTTCCACCTAACCTTAGGGAACCAGCGAAGTGGAAACGGCAAGTGAACCTCACCTAAGGGAAGGGAGTTGAATACTTCTCACCATTGACATTGATAACTCGCCATCAGGGCATTGAATACTGCTCAATATGTGTAGGGTTATGTTTAGATCCACTTCTGTTTTTTGACCAGGATGTGACTTTAGGTGAGGGCAGAAGTTGTTAGATGCCCTCACAGCAGTTTTTATTTGATCTGTAATTTATGTAAGTTATTTTCATTTATATGTGTACGGGCAGCACACAAGATGGCTGATGTTAATATGTGTAGGGGCACTTGAATTATGCAGGGCCACTTTCTCCATTTATATGTACTAAAAACAGTGAGAGACCCTCAGGGGAGATGCTGAAGCCTTGACAGAGATTTAGTTTGTCTGGCTCCTACACTTTTATACTTGCTCCTAGATTTTGATAAAATTGTCAAGCCCTGCTCTAAATGATGACAATATAGAAACTTCCATGTACATTACATATCGCACAGCTAGGTTTTAGCAGAGAGCTTTTTATATTGCATTATTCAAAGTAAGGAGAATAATCCCCTATCGCGCTGAACGTGACAATGGTCCAGTTGTTAGAAGGGAAGACAGGAGTTTACTCTTTGGGAGGGCTGTTTCCTGAAAACATCTTTCTTGTCCTGGAAAGACCAGAACTCAGAGCCAGTTAAAGAAGGCACAGACTAATTATGCTGTTTAACATGGCACCAAACTGTCCAAGCGACAGTAAAAGCCATCCCCTGTAAGGTTACCGTAAATGAAAATCATTAAAGTTGAATGCCAGAATGATGAACTCTAATTAACTATAATTAAAAATGTAGGAATAATGCCAAAATTATGATGAAAGGCATGGATGGGGAAAACTACAAAATGTGGAATGAAATTTTTTTTAACCAGCTACCAAAGAGAGTGTGTGCGAGTGTACATACATATAACGCAGAACATTGTTATGTGCCTGCAACAACTTCTGAAAATGAAACAAGGCTTTGTGGGTGTTACACAATTTTTAATCAGTCACATGATCAACCAAAGGGGTTTATGAAAAAGCAATGAATGCCTTCAATGTTAGGCCATACTCTATAACAGGTATGTCCAACCTGCGGCCCTCCAGCTGTTGTGAAACTACACATCCCAGGATGCCTTGCCACAGTTTAGCTATTAGGGAATGCTAAATCTATGGCAAGGCAGACTGGGATGTGTAGTTTCACAACAGCTGGAGGGCCGCAGGTTGGACATGCCTGCTCTATAATGACAACCATCTTTTCTTTATAGGTGCCTACACACGGGGAGATATGCTGAGCGATGCTAGATCACTCAGAAAGCTCAGCAAGATCTCTCAGCACATAGTGATGTACCTGCGATGTGTGCTGAGAGTTCTGTCAGGGCCAGAGTTCTTTGGTGAAAACACTGGCCCTGTCCGACAATTAAGTATATTTATCCAGCATGCTGAATAATATTAATAATAATAATTAGGCAACAGACATCACTATGCCACTAAACATGGACCAATGTAGGGGCATTTTCTAAGCGATCTAGTGAAATCACTTAGAAAATGCCCTGAAATTGCCCCGTGTGAAGGCCCCACCTGACAGAATCTACCCTGAATCTGCTGGCGAGACTTGATCTCCAACATTAGTGCAGTATGCTATTCTGGAACAGCACAAGCACATTACATCCTGCTGGAATTGCACTAAAGGCCCCCCATACACTATGCGATTTGGGCACGAATTGACCCAATTCGGATGACTCGGGCCATGAAATCATCCCAAATCTCACATGTAGACATTTGCTAAAACTTATGTGCTGCCCGTAGCCAGGCGGGGGACAGCACCTGGCGGCGGATTCTGGCGACCAGAGAGCTGGGCAGAGGGAGCAGCAAACCGGGCAGGGGAAACCGGGCAGTAGGCGCAAAAAAAAAAAAAACACAATACACATGAATGGGCAGCCACTGATTAGCGGAGACCTCGCTCAGCCAATCAGCGATTGGCTGAGAGAGGTCTCAGCCAATCAGTGGCTGCCCATTCATTTCTATGGAGGTGGCCATACATTTATACAATATGAACCTTTTTCACACTATTTTGACCAATAAATCATGTGAGAAGTACTGCATCGTGTTTTACCTTCAGAACCGATCTGATGAGCGGTCCCATGCGCATCGGATCTACAGATCCCCATGGCTGCCACAAGTACTGCAGTCAATGGCATCGTATAGAATACATTGTATGCTAAAGAAGCAATGTATCCTATGCGGGCCAGGCGGGCAGTAGGCAAGGTATCATATGCAAGGCTGTATGCAATACCTTGACTTAGTGTATGGAGATTAACTCTCTCCCACACAAAGCTACACTCAGACATTCACAATACTGCAAATAAAAGGTGATGCAAGAACACACTTTGGGGAGAGAAGTTGATCATAGACACTAACCAGATCCGATCATTTTATAGGCAAACTGCACAATAAGGGAACCCAATTGGAAATACAATGTACTAGCTACAAGCCGTCAAAATGACAAAAAAACCTTAACAGTAATGTCAGGCCAGGCGGCTCTGCAGACCAGGAAGGAACAACACAGTTTTGCACCATCTAGTGGCTGCCAGCGAACAATACACTTAAAACCCCCAAATGGAGGTTAGGATCAGAGTTAGCCTTTAATAGGACATCCTAAGAGAGAAGAGTAATTCACTGATTCTTCTGTATAACATTAGAAGGGTTGCCAGGGTTTTATTTGCAAATGCATAATGCAGATGCCAGGAGTATCCAAGAGGGGTGTGAGAATACATTAGGGCAGTGGTTCACAAACTTGGTCATCATAGCACCCTATAAGTACACGTTTTAAGGCTATACATGCTTAAGCCAAGGTGGCAATTAGTGCCTAATTTAGGTTGTATTAGCTATTATTACTAATCATTTATATAGGTGATCATTACAGAGAACAGTCATTCATCAGTCCTTACTCCAGTGGTTATCTCTACTCAATGGATATACTTAAAACCTGTATGGTTAGGGTGCTGTGATGACAGTAAGGGGCTACTGTAAGTATACAAAAGATACAGGTGGCAGGGAGGCAACTTGGGGGCATAACCAGCATTTCATGGAAACTACAAGTCCCAGATTGATCTCTCATATGAGCCAGCTCTGTGGGTGCTTGGTCCCCCCCAATGAGATGCGCTGCCATCGAGTAACCCTACCCATGGATGGCATATGGGGCAGTGTGAGGTCGCCCAGCTACTATAGGAGGTCCCCCAAGCCCTCTGGAGCTGCAGCTGGCTGGTCACGCTGTGACCTGTAGTCCCACACGGTCGGCCAGGCCTGGCTGCCAGCTGGACATTCTCACCACACAAAGTCGTTGCTCTTGTCCTCGTACGAGTTGATGAGCCCGTTACATAACGGGGTGGGCAGCGGCCGCTTCCTGGGCCCTGTGCTCACCGGCCTCCCAGTCAGCGCCGAGCCGTTGCTCGCCACCCCTAGCCGAGGGATGCTGGGGGCGCAGACGAGTCCAGGACGCAGGGGTGGCCCGGCTGAAGAAGAGCTGGACGGGGCGGAGGATGAAGTGGAGGAGGACGGGCCTGTGCCACCTCCCGGCCCGGGGAGTTGCTGGCCCTGGCGGCCGGAGGACATGATCCTGTGCGCGGCTGCTGCGGACTCGTCTCCTTCCCCGGATCAGGCCCAGCGGCGTAGCATTATTACTTTCTCCGTCTGTTCACCAACTTGGAACAATAAAGTGTCAACAAGAGCAGCCAGCGCCGCGCACCGGAAGCGTCCTGCCAGTGACGGACGCCAGACGTCGGCCACGCCCACAGCCTGCCAGGCTGCTCGCTGCTGCGTTACGGCGGCCGAATAAGGACAAACTACTGGCAGTGGCGAATCGTGAGCATCGCGGATGTCCAGCTCCAGCAGCGTACGCAGTTTAGGTGACAGGTCACAGCTCTCAGCATGTCATGCTAAGCTAAGGACCTCCTGTAACACAGCTACAGCCAGATATGCACTTGTCGGATGCCACATAGCAATAGCATGAAGTCTGTGACTGCATCTTATTACTCTTATGAAGCATTTTACAGGACAGGCATTGGTTGGCGTACCAGTTCCCAGTGATGGTGCGCTGCCTGCTGCAATAAAGTAGGTACCTGACAAGTCTTGGCCACAAAAATAGCCACCATCCTCTTGTCCTCACTCCAGACCAGTGGCAAATGCAGGATTTGTAGAGGGGGGTTTTAAAATGCAGTCCACAATCTACCACTACAGTATATAGAACATTGGAGCAAGGGCGTGAGTCACTGGAGTCACTTCAGGTCCATTCGCAAGCGCATATTTGTTCACATGGGGCAATGCTTTTTAATGCGCATTTCTGCGCATCACCAGATGTCAGCTGCCCATCCATTTCCCCCCGAGTATACACACATTTGGATGGTTGCTAAGAGCAACCATACATATGCGTGCACCTTACACATCCTTCAAATGGGCGTCAACCATCGAAAGATGTGGGAGGTTCCCACTGACATTCTTTGAAACATCCATTTGCAGCCACTGGGAACGTACGCTCCTTGCGAATGGTGGGCCGGCGTACCACCATTCGCAAGGCGGGATCTAGTTCATTCGCAAGGATGCGAATTTTCATCCGAGCGAATACACCAGAATAACCCCCCCTAGTGTGTCAACATTGGCTTTTTTATACACTGAATAATAATATTTATCACTATAGATTTCCTATAGCATAGGTTTTATCAATATTTTAAATAATATAAATAAGTTGTCAGGAAAAGGTTGCACATATTATAATAAATACACAAACATTATAGAATCAGTACTGCACTTTCTAAGCTCACATTCTCCCACCTCATGGTAAGGCTTCTGTCTCTTCTTCCTGGTAGAAGAATTTAGTTTTAGTCTTAAGGCCCCCATACACTATACACTATGTGATTTTGGGACGATTTCATCCGATTTCGTCACTCGGGTGAAATCGGCCCAAAATCGCAGGTGTGTGATATCTGATCCGATCCGATGCGCGGTCCCGTGCACATCGGACCGGATCAGGGAGGTCGGACGGTCAGTACATAAGATCACGTCCGACCTCCCTGTATGCATATGCCCACCTGACAGGCATATGCATGCAGACACCGGGGGAGCAGTGGGACGGGCAGCGGGTCCCTGAGTGCTAAGCTGGCGGCGCCGGGGAGTGCTGACCTGGCCGGGCGGTGATGATCATAGATATCAGCACAGCAGCGCTGCGGGATGGGACGCGCAGTGGCGGGTATTAGATTTTAAAATACCTGTCAAATGACTAGCCGTTCTCTGATTGGCTGGCTGAGAGCTCAGCCAATCAGAGAACGGCCAGTCATTTGACAGGTATTTTAAAATCTAATACCCACCACTGCGTGTCCCGCAACGCTGCTGTGCTGATATCTATGATCATCATCACCGCCCAGCCAGGTCAGCACTCCCCGGCGCGGCCAGCTTAGCACTCAGGGACCCGCTGCCCGCCCCACTGCTCCCCCTGATAAGAGCACCGCCGCCCCCTGACCCTCACCGCCCGCCCCCTGCGCCCCGACATGTGATAAATCGCAAGCGATTTATCACATGTCAAATTTGGCTCAGCAAGTGCCAAATTGTGTGTGAGCCTCCCGGGGAGCTCCCGGGCGGCTCACAGGAGAATTGGGTCCGACTTGTCCTAAGGAATTAAATGCCACAGTTTAGTCAAATTTATTAACTTTGTCATAGTCAAGTTTTGGTCAGTGGATCTTGACGGACACTATCATCTTATTTTAGTCAGTGCTTTAGTCATAGCTTTGCAGTTTATTGGTACTGTAATGGATTTTTCTGAAGATCATTTATCATTCCCTTGAATACTTTGTATACCACTCACTATGTGTTTAGTAATCTAGGTATCAAACAAGTGCAACACAAATGCTATTTCCTTCACAGCAGGTCATCTATTTTCTGCAAATATCAATTCAAGAATACAGTTAATTGTTTTGTTTTTTTAAATTAAAAATTATAATTTAAATAATTAAAGAAAAATACAACCTGCCTGATACAAGTAAGTACTACAGTAATGATCTGCTGCAAAAAAATAATAATAATAATAATAATAAAACAAAGATGTAAGGATGCATATTATAATATTTAGCTAAAGTTACCTAATTAGCTAGCTACATAAACTGACTGAGTAATTGTCATGACAAAGAGTTGTGCCACTGCAGCGCAAGTAAGTAATTCTAGGGCCAGAGAGGATGGGGAAAACTTTATAAAATACAGTATTCAGGGGCTGGCTGGCAACTTTCAGCCCAGGGGGCCAACACTAGTAAACGGCCCGGGGAAGGGGCTAAAATGATGCAAATCGCTACTCCATCCACTCACTGTCAACACTGCAGTGTTTTCCCACACCATTCAATAAAACATTTCTCCTCCTCCACCCCCCAATATTCACCCCCCCCAGCACACACAAATTTACCTTTTACCAAGTGTAGGGTGGGGCTTCTCCCTGAGGACAGCATGCTCAGCCTCCCAGCTTATCAGCGTCATGTACAGCGCAGAGTGGCCGGGCAGCAAGCGTCCTCTGTGTCTGTGTCCCTCCCGCAGCCAGCTATGAGCAGTGTGTCTGGGGACCTGAGAGCAGGGCTGAGTGGGAGAGGTGAGCGGCATACTGTCCACCTTTAAACCCCCCGTTCCCAGTCCCAGCTGATCGTGCGGGAGACGGGAAGGAGAGCCCGTCGGCTGTAAGGAGGCGCTGGGTGCCTGGTGGCCAGGTCATGCAGGAGACGGATAGCAGAGCTCGGCTGTCAGGAGGTCTTTACCAGCAGCAGCAGTATCTGACAGCCTCCTGACTAGCTGCTGCTGCTCCCGGAAGTTCTCAGGGCTGGCACCGGCATTCTCTACCCGGGAGCCGCAAGCCGAGCTCTACTGTCTATCTTCTGCATGACCCAGCCGCCAGTTGCACAAAGCCCAGCCCAGGACACAGGAATACATACCGGCCCGGGGGGCATGTGGCACTTTGCCCCCCGGCCCAGCCCGCCACTGACAGTATTCTTAATTAAAGAATCCAAAAGAATCAAACACTCGAAAAATGTGGTGTCCTGACGAAAATCATACAGCAGTTTCATCACAGCATTTTCATCTAGTCATGACAACATGGACGAATATTTATGCCCCTTTCCCACTGCAGCTAAAAAACGGTAAATTGCCAATTTTCAGCACAATTTACCGTTTTAAGGCTGCAGTGGGAAAGTGCCAGAGTTGAAATACCGTTTAAAGCTAAATTGTATTTCAACCCGTTTTTAAAGCAGAGTCCTACACGTTAAAATAACGTTTAAGAGGCAGTGGGAATGCCTCTTAAACATTATTTAGCCTCCAGGCAGTCCCAGTGCCTGATGAGACCTAGTAGTTCTCACTTTGTGCATGTGTAATGAGTGCACGTGCATAATAAAGAGCCACTCATTACATATGCGCATATGTAATGAGCGGCTCATTAGTATGCACGTGCACTCATTACATATACGCAAAGTGAGAACTACTAGTTCTCATCAGGCACTGGGACTGCCTGGACCCTGCATGGACCCCCGCTGCCTCCCCACTGCCCTGCATCCCTGTGCAGGTAAGTACGAGGGGAGGTGGGGGCACAGGGCAGGTACGGGGACTTAGGCACTCTTTACACTTGGGGGGGGGGAATTAGGCACTCTTTACACTGGGGGGGGGGGGTTAGGCACTCTACATTTTACACGGTTCACTGCAATGGGAATGGTACTTAAATGGTATTTAAAACGGTAATCTGCTGCAGTGGGAATGCTAATACCGTTTTAAATACCATTTAAGATTACCAGTACTTTAAACTGGTCTGCAGTGGGAAAGCAGCATTAGTCTACAGTTTCATTATTAAAAAAAATCCTATTTTCGTTATCGTTACATTTTAGTAACAGAAAAAAACGAATAGTTCACATGGAACCACTTATCTCTAACTAGCGATCCATGCTTTGCATTCAATCCCCCACCAGTGAAACCTGTGGCGAAATTGAATAGGGTGTGATAAATGCGATTTTGTGCAAAAAAAAAAAGTAAAAAAAAAAAAGGCGTGGGGTCCCCCCTCCTAAGCATAACCAGCCCCGGGCTCATTGAGCCGGACCTGGTTCCAAAAATACGGGGGGACAAAAAGCATAGGGGTCTACCGTATTTCTGAAACCAGCCCCGGACTCTTGGACCGGTCCTGGTTCCAAAAATACGGGGGACAAAAAATCTGGGGGTCCCCCGTATTTTGAAACCAGCACCGGGCTCCAACAGCCCACGGTGTCATGCCACAGCCGGGGGACGGGGTACCTGAGGAGTGGGGACCCCCCCAATAAAGGGGTCCCCCCCCCCAGGCTTCACCCGTCCAGGGCTGAAGCCCGGGGCTGTCACCGGCGTCCGTGGCCAGTGGACGCCGGCCTGATAGGGTTGAATCGATCATACGTTACATTGCTTTATACCGGAGAACTACAAGTGCCAGCAGACCTCCCCCGCATGCTGGGACTTGGAGAACCACAAGTCCCAGCATGCGGGGCATTAATGGGCCCGCTGGGACTTGTAGTCCACCTGTAAAAAGAATGTTTATAAAAAACACACACAGAGAGAAGTAAAAGTTTATTACACACACACACCTCACTTTTACACCAGCGTTACTTACCATTCCTGGATCCAGCGCTGGTCTGGCTGCTTCACAGCCGGCTCCCCCCGCACTGACAGGCAGCGGGGAGAACCGGCTTTCTCCGTTGCCTCTAACAGCTTCTGTAGCGCTGTTCCAGCGCTACAGAGGCTGAGAGCGCGATTGGCCGATACGTCTCCATGGAGACGCATAGCTCAGTCCTGATTGGCTGAGCTATGCGTCTCCATGGAGACGCATAGCTCAGCCAATCGCGCTCTCAGCCTCTGTAGCACTGGGACAGCGCTACAGAAGCTGTTAGAGGCAACGGAGAAAGACGGTTCTCCCCGCTGCCTGTCAGTGCGGGGGGAGCCGGCTGTGAAGCAGCCAGACTAGCACTGGATCCAGGAATGGTAAGTAACGCTGGTGTAAAAGTGAGGTGTGTGTGTGTAATAAACTTTTACTTCTCTCTGTGTGTGTTTTTTATAAACATTCTTTTTACAGGTGGACTACAAGTCCCAGCGGGCCCATTAATTTCTCTTATCAAGTGATTTTCTGTATGTATTTGTATACTAAAGAGATACACACAAGACACTAAAGATACTTGGTTCTCCAAGTCCCAGCATACGGGGGAGGTCTGCTGGCACTTGGAGTTCTCCGGTATAAAGCAATGTAACGTATGATCGATTTAACCCTATCAGGCCGGCGTCCACTGGCCACGGACGCCGGTGACAGCCTCGGGCTTCAGCCCTGGACGGGTGAAGCCTGGGGGGGGGGGACCCCTTTATTGGGGGGGTCCCCACTCCTCCAGGTACCCCGTCCAAGGCTGACCAGCCACGGTGCTCATGTTTTGGCCGGGGGACCTTGTATAAAAAGTGTCTACGCCGTTTTTTTTTTATAAAAACACTTTTACACATTTTTATTAACAGGACCATGCACAGATCTCAATGATCTGTGCATGGTTCTGTCAAATTCGCCTGCCAGAACCTGGTCTATTTTTTTTGCGATTTTTGGTAACATTTACCAAAAATCACACCCTATTACATTTGCGAGTTGTATACTTTGATGTAACGAGGGCTGCATAGGCCCGAGTGTAATTAAGAGCCTGTGAATTTGCAGTAGTTAAATAAAGTTGTGAATGTCAAGATAAGGCCTGAGGCAAATAATGAGTGGCAGGTAGATCTGCCCTATGGGGTAGCTGGGGGGCGTCAGCTTAGAGAGGGGTACTTATAGGCAAGCAGGCAGGAAGGACTTCCTCTTTGAGTCTGGATTTCTGCTGAGACAATCCTGTGTGACCAAGCGCAAGGACAAACGAAGCTAAGTATTTCTACTTTCTCTGTTCTGCAGCTAGTTGCTTTACTTGAAGATGTCAGGGCGTCCCAAGCGCAGCGCTCCCCCCCCCCGTTGGCTGGCAGACGCAGCTCGCCCCCTGATCACTGTAGCAGGGCGTGGGGGTGGTAAAACACCAGCCATGGCCCAGTACTCTGAGGCCACAGAGCGCCAGCGCGAGGCTGCGCGCCCTCTCTCCCCGGCGCTGCAGCGCGGAATTGTTCCCCTGTCAGCAGTCAGTCCCAGCAGCGGAGCTCAAGTCGCGGGGATCACGCGGTCCCCGGCGGCTGCCAGGGCACAGCGTCAGACCGCGTCTAGCGAGGCGGGTAGCACGCCAACGCGCGGGGGCATGCCAGGCACCTCGGCCGAGGCGCTGGCTGCCCACACTAGGTCACCAGGCGCTAGGGTACACAGAGTGCAGGTACACCGCGAGGAGGGACAAGGGGGGATGAGCACACCTCCCCCAGATCCTGGGGCCCCCGTGTACGCGCTGCCTTATGGGGACAGAGGGGGGCCATCTACCCCACACACAACTAGTTCCAGCCCCATGCAGGTGATTACAGGGGGCCCAGCAAGGCTACCTGCGTTGCTAAGGGGGCCGCCACTGGTCACGCTGCAGGCCTCCCTGGCGCACACTGGGGAGCCCATACTGCCTGGCAGTTTTGTCCCGCAGACGGGAGTTTTTTCTGGGGGGCCACCAGCATTAACCCAGGGCAGCGGGGATAGCACGGGGCCTGCCACAGCTCAGTTTTACCAGGGGCAACAGGCAGCGTGGCACCAGGGCCCTGGGCAGAACCAGGCGCCACAGGGCATGTTCCCTCACTCAGCTCCTTTACAACATGGACATCAGGGTTTAGGTCAAACAGCATTTTACCCAGGTTTCCAGCAGTTTCACCAGCCCGCGGGCACTGCACACCAGCAGGGGGCCTGGCCTTTCCCGACGGCGGTATCCACCGGCCACACAGGGTACACACCAGTGCAGCAACCGATGTCACACCAGCCTACCTGGGGACAGCAGCCATCTTTCCCATATTTCCACCAACAAGGTGGGGCGGGGCAGGGGCCTTATGGGGCGGCTTGGCCATCATTCCAGCAGCAGCCCACCCCTAGCTGGGCATCAGGGTTGCAGCATCCCTATCAGAGTGGGGTCCAGCCACACCCATACGCGCAGCAGCCAAATTTTACCCCTACGCGCCCTCACTATACACCTGCAGGGAGTGCAGAAAGGGGTAGGGCACCCGGGGGAGAGGCTGTTTTGTCTGCAAACTCAGGCTCTGGGGGTAATACATTGCATTTGTCTCCCGACATGTCTACAGGTTCAGACCGGGCCGGGAGGGCCTCAAGCTCGGCACAGGGAGCCACGCAAGGAATCCTGCAAGTTTCCGGGTCGGGTCAGAGGTCATCTACCCCGGTCGCCATGGCGGTTACAGGCGACAGGGACGCCAGGGGCGCCTCCGGTGATGAAGGGCAGTCGGGCGGATCAGCAAGGCCCAGGCCTTCAGAGAAGCCGGCCCAAGAAGCAGGGCCTGAACCCGAGGACGAGGCCGAATCCACAGATGGTGAGAACACTGACAATTCGTTATGTGAATCATCATCTTACCACTCCACAGCTAGTAGTGGGGATGAGGGGCAGTCTGGGCGCCCGCGCAAGCTTGCAAAGCTGGTTGCGCGAGCCGTGGCTAAGAGGGTCAAAGGCACAAAGCGCAAACAAAGGGAGGCGCCACCCCCCCCCGTTACAGATACGGCTGGGGATAAGGTCCACTGCTCTAATACGGCTATAGCCAGGGGGCTCCGTAGGGGAGTTAAAGAGAGGATCAAGAGGGGGAAGTATGTGGATTTCTTCACCTTGACGGCCGATATGAAAAAGGAATTCGACAAGGCCAAGAAATCCTCAGCCAATGGGGAGCTCGCATTCAAGAGCTTCCACAATTGGCTCAGGGGTTTCCTCATTTTTTCCTCGTGCTACCTGAGCACCAGGCCAGATGAGCATTTGAATGTTCTCCGCTACTTATTTTTAGTAAACGAGACATTCATCAGCTACAGGAATGGGGCATGGCGGGACTATGACGAGAAGTTTCGTCGGGCTCACGAGGGGTCAACAACCATGCCCATGGGGTGCAAACATGTAGAGATATGGCTGGAGGTCATTGGGAAAGGCCAGCCATCCACTGAGCAGACAGGCAGGAAGCCCTTTCTCGGGGGGAAACCCGGGGCGAAGACCCCGGGCAAAGGCAGGTGTTTTGCCTTTAACGACGGGAAGTGTGAGAGAGGGGCAAAATGCCGCTACAGACACGAGTGCCGTTGGTGTGGGGCAGGACACTCAGGGAAAACCTGCAAGTCTGGAAGGGCCCAGGAACAGGGTGAGGCAGGACCTAGCAACAAGTAAGGCCCACTCCCCCATAGTCCTGGACGAGTTGGCTCGCCGCCTAGCCTTTTATCCCGATAGGGAGGCGGCACAGTTTTTATTTAAGGGTTTTAAGTTTGGTTTCCAGTTACCCATACCAGAGTCAGTTTTAGTGAGATCCCATAAAAACCTAAAATCGGCCAGGGATTTCCCAGGGGTTGTGAGGCAAAAGGTGTATGCAGAGATAGAGCTGGGAAGGATGGCGGGCCCCTTTGCGGCCGAACCCTTGCCCAACATGTGCTTCTCCCCTTTAGGCGTAGTCCCTAAGAAGACGCCGGGGAAGTACAGGTTAATACAACACTTGTCTTACCCCCCCGGGAGGTCGATCAACGACGCCATACCGGAATCACAGTGTAGTGTGCATTACCAGCTCTTTGATGAAGTTCTGGAGATAGTTAAGGGTTTTGGTCAAGGGGCACTAATGGCGAAACTGGACATTGAGTCCGCTTTCCGGCTGCTCCCATTGCACCCCACTTCATTCCGCTTTATGGGTTTCAGGTTAGAGGGGGGCATATACATCGACAAATGCCTGCCCATGGGATGTTCGGTCTCCTGTTCCTACTTTGAGAGATTCAGCACGTTCCTGCATTGGTGCATACAGGAAGGTGCGAGCTGCAAAGGGGTGGCTCACTATTTGGATGATTTTCTTTTTGTGGGACCAGGAGATGACGACACATGTGAGCGCATTCTGGAAAGGGCCAAAGATATATTGACAGCCATGGGGGTTCCCATAGCAGCTGACAAGACAGAGGGTCCCACCAGGGTGATATCATATTTGGGTATCGAAATAGACTCTGAGGGTGGATGTTGCAGGCTGCCAGAGGATAAAGTGGCAAAGCTGCAGGCGCTGATCGAGGAGTGCCGGCGGAAGGGGAGGGTCCAGTTGCGGCTCATCCAGTCGCTGCTGGGATCTTTCAATTTCGCTTGCCGCATCATTCCTATGGGTAGGGTGTTCTGCAGGAAGCTGGAGAGGGCCACAGCGGGGGTAAGAGACCCACACCATACAGTCAGGCTAGGGCAGGAGATAAAAGGTGACCTAGCGGTCTGGTCCTGTTTCCTGGAGCAGTTTAACAGGGAGCTGCTGTGGCCGGCGGACCCAGCCTCCAGTGTGGAACTACAGCTATACACGGATGCTGCGGGCTCGACGGGATTTGGGGCCTACTTGCAGGGAGAATGGTGCTGCGCACCTTGGCCACAGTCATGGATAGACCGTGGTTTCACGGTAAATCTGTTACTGCTGGAGCTCTTTCCCATAATTGTAGCAGTCGAGCTGTGGGCCAGCCAGTTGGCGGACAGGAACATAGTGTTCTGGTGCGACAACATGGGAGTTGTACATGCGATCAACAACCAGAGGGCCACATCGCCAGAAGCATTGCGCCTGCTGAGATACCTAGTTTTGCATTGTCTGCTGCACAATATACACTTTAGGGCCCGACACGTCCCAGGCGTCGATAACAGTATAGCAGACGCACTCTCAAGGTTCCAGTTCGAGAGATTTCGCGAGCTGGCACCAGAGGCTGCTGTCACAGGGCTCAGATGTCCCCCTCTTGTATGGCAGGTCATAGAGTCGGCATGAAGTCACTGGCCCTGCTATCTTTGGCCCCGTCCACACGTAGAGCTTATGGGGCGGCTTGGAGGGATTGGTCAGCCTTTCGGGTTTCACCGGAGGCAGAGGGTAAGTCGGTCGAGGACCGGTTACTAGCCTTCGTCTGGGAACATTATAAAAACGGCAGGTCAAAGTCGGCTATGGCGGCGGCTTTGGCGGGGATAGCGTTCCATGCCAAGTTGCTAGGCGAGCCAGACCCTACCAGGTCTTTTGTACTATCCAAAGCTCTAAAGGGGTGGGCTAGGGCACAGCCAGGGGTTCCAGACTCACGTCGCCCGGTAGATGAGGGCATGCTGGGGGACCTTATGCAGTGTCTGAATCGAGTGGCAGAGAATGGTTATGAGGCGGCGCTCTTCAGGGTAGCTTTTTCCTTTGCATTCTTTGGGGCCTTTCGTGTAAGCGAGTTAGTCGCAGCTAACAAGCGCGCGCTTTCTGGGCTCCTCAAAGAAGATGTAGTTTTCCGTGAGGGGAAGATACTCTGCAAGATAGGGAGGTCTAAGACAGACCAAGCGGGTAAGGGCGTCTGGATTACATTGAGAGCGCACTGCAATAAGGCGATATGCCCTGTATCCCTGGCTAAGGAGTATGTCTCGGGCGGACCAGGCACCGCGGCACAGTTCCTGGCACACAAAGAGGTGGGGCCACTTACCCGATTCCAGTTTGCGGCTGTGTTTCGGAGGTGTGTCGCGGCATTGGGTCTCCCCGAGAAAGATTATGGAACGCATTCGTTCAGAATTGGGGCGGCAACTTGCGCAGCCGCAGCGGGGCTTCCACCATCCTCAGTTCAAGCGGTGGGGAGGTGGAAGTCAGCCGCTTATAAGAAATATATAAGGTTAGATAAGTTGTAGATAGCGCCTGTTGCGCTGACCCGAAAACATATTGTTTACAATCGGTTTTGGAACTTTAGCGTTCCGGAATCGACGGTGTGAAGGGAATTTTTTTACTTTTTCCTCTGCAGGGGACTTAATTACAATTGGCTTCCCCCAACAGTCCACCAGAGGTTTTTTAAGATTTTTCCCCTTCACTCGGGTCTATAGTCATGCATTCCAGTTGTGTCTTACAGTATAATATTATATGCTAACCTTAGGCTTTCTCTTTTTCAGCCCCTCCCCCTTCCTTACGGACTCTGGGCAGGGTTTGGTTAGTGGGGCACTCGTACATATATTGGGCTGCTAGGCACCCATTGGCAGCCGCGGCCCCTGTGCTGTCTAGGGCACGGGAGGTGCACTGGCTGGGCATTAGGGGTTTTCAGTGGGATGGCCTGTGGGACCTGCTAGTCTCCAAAGCTAGGAGATTAGGTGTACCTGATGTTTTGGTAATACACCTGGGAGGCAATGACCTGGTCAAGCGGACAGGCATTGCATTAACCATACAAATTGAGAATGACTTGGCGAGGATACGGGAGCGTTGGCCAGGTGTATTACTGGTATGGTCAGACATAGTGCCCCGTTTCACATGGCGGGGGTGTCGGAGCATAGAGGCTGTTGAGAAGGCCAGAAAGAAAGTGAACCATGCAGTGTCCAGGTACATAGTGGCGAAGGGTGGTAAAGCAGTCAGGCATCCCACCATTGCGAAAACTAACCCCAAGTTGTATAGGCCAGACGGGGTTCACCTATCGGACCCCGGTATGGCAATTTTTCTGCAGGACATTCTCGCTAGTTTAGTGTAGTTAGGGCGTAGGTTGTTGTTTTAGGGTGGCGGGCCTTGTGGCACAGTTTAACCCGGCGGGGTAGGAGTGCCAAGGCAGTGGCGGTTGAGCGCTCTCGACCAGCACTCAGGTGTGGTGTCAGGTGGTCTCCGTAGGGTATGGCCCGCCCCTCTGCCAAGAAGGTAGGCGAGTCCCGACTCAACGCGGTGGGGCGCTGGACACTTCCTGGAAGTGCCCGCGTCTGGCCCTAGGAGGGGCGTGGCATGCCGCTGCGGAGCGGGCTGTACGCACAAGTTATTTGAGTGATGCCAGCGAGTGGGGCGACCTGGTCGCCGCCATGAGGGGCATCCGCGTTTTGAGGGTGCTGGTCTCAAGTGCTTCTTCTTGCCATCCCTAAACAATTAGGGTCATACCATCTTTAAATAAATATCCTAGATGACCTTTAAACTTACGCAGTTGGTGTCCGTGTCTTATTTATTAGTTAAGGTGTCAGTGTGAGTTATTTCTAGGCTTAAGTGTTAAGTAATAGATATAAGATAAAACAGCATAATTCTCTAGGCGCCTTAGATGTAACGAGGGCTGCATAGGCCCGAGTGTAATTAAGAGCCTGTGAATTTGCAGTAGTTAAATAAAGTTGTGAATGTCAAGATAAGGCCTGAGGCAAATAATGAGTGGCAGGTAGATCTGCCCTATGGGGTAGCTGGGGGGCGTCAGCTTAGAGAGGGGTACTTATAGGCAAGCAGGCAGGAAGGACTTCCTCTTTGAGTCTGGATTCCCACCCTCCCTCCCCTTTTAAAGTGCTACATGGGCTTTTTGAGCCTTCACCAAATTTGAATTTAGTTTGATTTACAATCGGCGGTTGAGCGCTCTCGACCAGCACTCAGGTGTGGTGTCAGGTGGTCTCCGTAGGGTATGGCCCGCCCCTCTGCCAAGAAGGTAGGCGAGTCCCGACTCAACGCGGTGGGGCGCTGGACACTTCCTGGAAGTGCCCGCGTCTGGCCCTAGGAGGGGCGTGGCATGCCGCTGCGGAGCGGGCTGTACGCACAAGTTATTTGAGTGATGCCAGCGAGTGGGGCGACCTGGTCGCCGCCATGAGGGGCATCCGCGTTTTGAGGGTGCTGGTCTCAAGTGCTTCTTCTTGCCATCCCTAAACAATTAGGGTCATACCATCTTTAAATAAATATCCTAGATGACCTTTAAACTTACGCAGTTGGTGTCCGTGTCTTATTTATTAGTTAAGGTGTCAGTGTGAGTTATTTCTAGGCTTAAGTGTTAAGTAATAGATATAAGATAAAACAGCATAATTCTCTAGGCGCCTTAATAATGGGAAAACATCTGGATGCGAATTGAAATGTGACTAAAAATCGCACTTCTAAAAGTGCGATTTCGCGGTAAAAAGTGTGATTTTTTTACCGCGATTTTCAACCTATTAAATGTGCGATTTTCGGAAAATGTGCGATTTCGGGCGTTTTTGACCCAAAATCGCACATGTCCAAAAATCACACCCTATTACATTTCGCCCCTGGTGTCAGAAATTGATACTTGCTGCTATTCCTCCTTTATATTGAGAGAGATACCGAATACACCCTCCCACCCGGGTGTTTTTAGGGAATAAGCCGCACATATTCATTGATAAATGGTCCCATATATGTTCTCTTATCAAGTGATTTTCTGTATGTATTTGTATACTAAAGAGATACACACAAGACACTAAAGATACACACAAAACAGCTCCCTCTTTGCACCCAGTCAAATGAGCATACACATACAGTACTATTGAAGTATACAATATTAAGTTGTTAATTTATAGTGCACCAATAGCTTGAAGAAGTGCCATCATGCTGTACAAAGCCTGCATTGCAATTAAAGGAATCCAATAAATAGGATCAGTCCCAAGGCGCAAATATACCTTATGAAGCCACCTGTAAATATATCGACCACCGAATCCTACGTATAACAAGAAAAAAATATTAAATCCAGATATGTGGCACTCCGTTAAGTTACAGAATAATAATCACCAATGAAGTTCTCTGATTCTCTTGTTTCTGATAATATTTTGTGTCCTCCCAACAGATATTGAGTCAGGTTTAAAAGAAAACCATCATAGCATAGTCCGTAAACTACTGACCCTGCAAGGTTTTCAGTGCTGAAAACCCTGTGACCATTCAGATTGGATATCGTGGGTATCGGAGCGCACCCAACTTCTCAAATCTTCCAGCCGCCGTCATTCAGCCAGGGGCTGGCGCTAGAATCGCCAGCTGCCGGGAGGGGTGCGCATGCACGAGATGCTTGCGCGCCCTGTTCTGATGGAACTCTCCGTTGGTCCCCGCCTCCTCCCCTAACCCTGCCCGTTGCCGCTCCCCGCCGAGTGACTGGGACGCAGTCAGATGGAGCACTTCTCCGCCAGCGGAGGGGATCTGACGAGCGCTGGAGCTGCATGATTGGCGCGCCATGTGTACGCACATTCAGATGCGGTCATGAAATGCTATTTCCCTGCATATGATGTAAGGCACAATGATCCCTATGGCTAAATGCAATTTATTGTAGCCTAATACAGCAAAGCAGATGAGTACACAAGGGTTTAGTATGAGTTCCTGACATTCAAAATACCGACAAGCATTTCTAGACAGTAAAAAATACCTACATGTTCAATATGCCGACATGGTCAAAATGCAGACACAGTCAAAGATCACCATGCGCTCGCCATGCTTCAGGCACAGTGCGTTTGGCACACTATTAAATTCTAACGCTATGTCCACTTGGATCATGAAGTAAGAACAAATATTTTTTTCAAAAGAAAATATCAAAAACTCATGTTGACATTTTGTCCGTATCAGCATTTTGACCATGTCATTATAACGAATGTCGGCATTTTGAGTGTCGGTAAATTGACTGCATCCCGGATGCACTCCACATCCGATTATGGCACATCTCAACACAGAATAGAAAACCGTTCTGTAATTACCAATTAATAGTCCATAAACATAAGGCAAAATAACATATTATCTATCATACTACAAAGGCTGCCTGTAAAGTGTGCTGCTGGTAAAGGCATGGTCAGTAGTGTGTCATAGGATACATTGTAACGATTTGTAATGAACATCTCAAACAAGCCATGGATTGCGGACAAAACTACCAATTAAAGCTAATGAAAAGGAGTGCTTTAGTAAAAATAACTAATTAGCGAATCATTGAGCTGCTGCAGTCAAGGATTAAATTACTTATGCATTAGCTTTAAATTACCCATCACTCCATTAGTGGGCATATAAAGAAAACCCTTCTAATTACTCACAGACCTATAAAACCTGGTAAACCATTTCTCATTTCCCCTGTGTTACTCATTGTGTTAAACTACTGTGTCAGCAGACCATAATGGCCTCCCTTTAAAGATACAGTAGCACCAATTTCCATCTGTAATGGCAGTGTTTTGTATAAACCATTACATTTGTTTATAAACAAAGCTCATATACAGTAGACCGATGTCCTAACCACTATCACCAACTACTTTCATAATGAAATGACCAATATGTATCAGAATATAATATGGCAGGGATTAGTGCAATATGCTACAATATGCTATCTGTGATTGGCTGAGTATCGTAAAGAGATCGCTCCTTGTCTTAATTCGATGCACAGAGCTAAACACATGTTAGTTGCAGGCTGGGACATACCTGCGCGTTAATTGGGTTTTTATTTCCTGCATCTAGAATTTTAAGATTTCAATTGATTGTAGAGGAACATGATGGCATTTTGTAACATAAAGGGGTATATTTGCTAAAGATCAATTTTGACATATTTTGGTAAATTTAGCAAATTGCAGATTTAGGAAAGGCAAAAATCAGTTCGCGGCCAAAACAGAAAAATGTAAAAAAAAAAAACTATTTACAGTTTCTTATATAGCGCAGCATATTCTGTTGCGCTTTGTAGTTGATAAAACAAACTGGGTAGTAGGAGGGGCTTACACTCTACATAAAAAATCCATGTATACACCAAGATATATGATGATCAGGGAGTGCGGATCATTGAACCAACACGCATAAGGTCAACCTTTTGATTGTGGACCTTTGCACCCTGACAATCTTTTCACTTTGGACCCTATCAAATCCAGCGCTGGTGGCTGGTAATCATAAAATGTGTGGACAATTAGGACCACAACTTTGTCCAACTCCACATACTGTAATTGAACCCAAGGGAGACAGGGTAACAGTTACACACAATTTACCTAAATTAATATATATTTTTTCATTTATCAATAAGAATGTTTTGGAATAGGGTTGCCTTGAAAAAATGCGGATACTCTAGGGTGCCAAGATTCAAGATAGTTTGGGAACCACTGATCTACAGAGATCATATTTGCAATTGAAGAAATAACTTATTAATACATCTGAAATAGTAGATCTAGCATTTTTTCCAGCTTCAATAGTCATTCAGGAGAAATTAAACTTATCATTAAACAAAATTTGAAACAAGATCCTATTCTAAAAGTCTGTATTCCATCAGATCCGAAACCTAACTTTACGAAACACAGCTTACAGTTCTTAAATGTTATTGGCAACTAAACAATAGATAATAAGTGACAGGCATTATTCACTTCTAAAAAACATGAAACCTATAACAGTAAGGATGGTGACACTATACCAATGTTTTTGGAACTAAGCATTTATTAGTAAATTGTACAAGCATATGCTTTGCACTCTGTATACGCAAAAGTCTAAACAGTGACGCCCACTCACAATGCTCACTGTAGCTTATAAATTCACATGCAGCGCTACATGTTTTTTCCAAGGTGTGAAGAATTGGGGCCCATATACAGTATCTGGGGCATTCTCATTTTGATGATTTCTTGCGGTCATCCTATTACCCCCGGTAATTTATTGCACAGCAAAAACTTTTTTTTAACAAGATTTTTGCCCAAGATTTTTACCCAGTGGTATTATCCTGTTATAGGGGTTTATTCTGGTTAATTCGCAAGGCGGCAAATTTACAGCCCTGCAAGATCACCAACCCCCCCCCTCGCAGTGTGTTTAACATAAACATCCATTCGCAGGCTAGGGGAACCATCCCCATCATTCGATGGTCGCCGACCATGGAATGATGGTGAAGGCGTGTGCATATCTAAGTGACTCTCAGGTCACTTAGATATACATGCCCCTCAGGAGGAAGAGGGTGGGCAGGTGATTCCGCCCCCAACCCGTTTCACCGGGCGATTTGCATTGGAAAACCCAGCATTCTCATGGGAATGCCCATGAATTTCTAGGCGTTCCCATGGGGGTATTGCTTGGCCCACCGTCGCACACCCCCTACCCACAATCCTGGATGAGTGCGTCCGGAAAACACCCTGTTTGCCGTGGCCGCGAGCACCCTGCACATGCCAGACGAAAAACATCACTTCCCCGTATAAATACATGGGGAGGCGAAGGGACCTGAATAAGGTCTATATCCCGTTTTTACCCTATACCACACGGAAACACATAGGTTCCACGAAAAGCTATGGACCTATGTGTTTCTGCAGCAGTGATTGTGGCTTTGAAGCAGTTATCAGGGATTTGGTTTTGCCTGCCTGAGACAAGCAAAACAACATTCTTGATAAGTGCAGGTGGTCGGGGCTAATAGGATAGCCCCCAGTATCGCCCAATGTTGGAAGTCCTTGATTCACTAACTCCAACCCAAAAATAATTGGAATTAGAGTCTGGTTTATAATATAATGCCAACACTGTTACAATAATATATGTAACATTACAACAGTGTCGGCTTTCTCATGCTGAAATAAGGCTGTTGACATATTAACTTCCGACAGCATAAAGATTGACAAACTAACTACTTTACCTCCTAATGCTTTTAGAGAGCAGACCATGAGGAAAGAAAGTATTTGGAAACCTTTTCCTGCTTCACAGACAGATGGTGTGACCAATCAAGCAAAAACTTAATTAAATTTTGTGTTTCTAGGTTAAGAAAATCACCATATGGATATAATGGTTGAGGAGAGGAATATTACACAGGTCTATGTACAAAATACATTAGAGAGAAGGGCAACTAAAATGGTGCATGGCCTACATCACAAAACGTACCAGGAAAGACTAAAATATCTTAATATGTATACTTTGGAGCAGAGAAGGGAAAGGTAGGACATGATAGAAACTTTCAAATATATCAAGGGCTTTAACAAGGTACAGGTGGGAGACATTCTTCACAGGAAGAGGAGCAACAGGACACGGACTGAAACTAAAGGGAAGAAGAAATTTGAGGAAGAATTACTTCACAGAAGAGTAGTAGATAAGTGTAATAGCCTCCCATCAGAGGTGGTAGAGGCAAATACAGTGGTACAATTTAAACATGTTTGGGAAAGATATATTGATATCCTTACAAAAAAATAAGGATCAAATATGGTTTGAGGTAACATGTTTAAAAAAGGGGCAGACTAGATGGGCCAAGTGGTTCTTATCTGCCGTCAAATTCTATGTTTCTATCACGAGAAATGTAACCATAAAATCTTTGTTGTTCTAAACAAGTTCAGAGGTTTGGGCAAGACTTAGGGCAGTATTCAATGAAGATATTCTCCGTGCATGGCGAGCATTTTTATTTGCTCGCCGTGCACTCTCCGTGTTCCGGAGGGCTCGCTGCCACTCCTGCTCCCACTATTCAACGTTTTTAAGACTCGCCGCCACTCGCGGCGAGTCTTAACCCCTGCAGCGGACGAGCGTCCGCGGCAGGGAGCTGACAGGGAGCCGGGGGACGGAAGCACGGAAGCAGCCAGAGAGAGATTAAAGTCTCCCTGGCTGCTCCAGAGGAATGTATAGGGGTGGTGGGCTCCCCTGGACCCAGGCAGCACAGGCTGCCCCCCCCCTATAGCCAGCGGGGGACCCAGTATTCACTGCATCCGAACGTGCATATTAACTATCGGGTGCAGTGAATATATGAATATCTAATGAGCGGCTCGAGCGCTCGGGCCCCCTGCTGGCTGCACTGTGTAAAAAAAAAAAAAAAAAAAAATAATGAAAAAAAATATTTTTTTTAAAATTAAATATATATTCATGTGCTATAAGCACATGAATAAAAATAACATGCCCCTTCACAGGAAAAAAAACCTGATTTTTTGACACCAAAACTAAAAAAAAAAACCTTTCCGTTTAAAAGTTCACATTCCAGCTCTCCATCAAAAGATGGAGAATTTCTACACGGAGAGAGACGGCGAAAATCACTTAGAAAGACGGAGAACATTTCACATTGAATAGGGTTGCTCGCTTTTGGAGAGCAAAATGCTCCGTCCAAGGCGAAAAAAGCACAAATTCTCCACAAAACACGGAGAACTTTTCTCATTGAATACTGCCCTTGGACTAACGGTGTCTGGAATGGGACAAATCCAAGACTGTTAAATGTGGATGGAGTTTGAATGACAGAAATACCTATTGAGCGCAGACGTGGATAGTGGGGGTAGCGTTGCCAATGGGGGTGCATTTAACATTGAAAGCACCCATTAGGGTGCTTGTACAATAAAAAATTGCATGCCGCTATATTGCATGCAATGCGATTGTATAAGATGTACTACAATCAAAAGATTGGGCGCCGTGCTCTACAGATAAAACTATCTACCCCTTTGGCACTGAAAATAAAACTGTGACTGCTTATATAACACATGGCTAAAAACAGCATTACATAAAGCCGGACAGATAAAGCAATATATCTAGTATAAGTTCTAGAAGTACTTGTACAGGGTAACCCAAACCTTTTAAATTTAGATGAATGCTGCTCTTGGCTTCATAACAATCACATAAGATAATGGTGGTGTTTTGTGTTCTTTCTGCTTATCAAATACATATTATACGAGACTCTCTGGGATTTGAAAGCAGCTTCTGAAATTTCAGCCCCTCCAGTAACTTCAAAAGCCACGTTTCTGCTGAAAAAAGATGTATAATAGAGAAGCTTAGGTGCAGACGGGAATCACACAGGGATATGACGGTTATCACAGCGCAATCTACATTTGCTTAACAGTATTAAACTGCCGTCCTTTTACCATGGTGATATAGGAGGATCTTTGATGCTAAAATAATTATTTATTTATAAATCTCTAAGACTTTTGTGATACCAGAGCCTTGAGCAGTCCTTGGCCTGGCTAATACAGGAAATGGGGGGCTACAACCCCCCCGTTTCCAGAAACCGGCCACCCCTGTCCCTACCTGCAAACATCTCTGCCTGTCAATCAGGCAGAAGTTATTTTTTGCGATGTAATCACAGGACTCGTACTGAGCATGTACAGTTTCCCGACCATAGGAAAATTGCGCCGTGAATCGCTTCTGTTATCCGTACTGAATAAGCCCCTTGGTCCGTAGATTTGATGAAAAATATTGGCACTGTAATTGGCTCCTTCACTTTGGAATTTTGAGGCAAACTTGCCCAGGAAAATATGTAAGTTGGTAACTCTCCCTTGGCACCTGTTGGGTGGGGTGTGGTATATGGTCCCGACAGTAGGGATCCCGACAGTCATTAGCCCGACGTCGGGACTGGCCGGACTCCGACAGCGGGGCAAGCGCAACAAAGCCCCTTGTGAGCTTGTTGCGCTCGCCACGCTGCGGGCATGGTGGCTCGCTATGCTCGCCACCTATTCTATTCTCCCTCTATGGGGAGGGAGAATAGCCGGTGGCCGTCGGGGTTTTGACTGTTGGGATCCCGACGTCGGGCTAATGTCTGTCGGGATCCCGGCTGTCGGGAAACTGAACGGCACCCGTTGGGTGGCCTGGAGCATGCAACCTGCTGGGTGGTCTGTAAACTGACAGTTATTTGCAGCCACCCACTAAGCAGCGATTTTTAATGGGGTGCAAAGGCATAAAATGTTCCACTCAACAAGCTGAGGACAAAAGGTTGTAGACATTTATTAGCTGTAATTTCCTGTCCAATTTTAAAATCATAGAAGGTACAATTTCCATAGAAACATATCATTCTGTGACCTTGGAGCTGTGGTTACTGATTCAGCAAGTGAAACTACACATAGCTTTCGAAGCATTTGCTTTGAGCGGGCTTACTAATGTGATAATTTGATATTACTGCTGGAGATGTCTCGTGTATCCTGTTGGCTTCCCTAGAGCACAACTCCTAATATTCAGTTCTCTCCTCTGGGAGAAGTCTAGCGGAGAGATACCGCTGACTGGAGTTGGGGGTGAGGCCCAGCACTATACAGCAATTGGCATCCTCATGGCGAATGTAGTGATTCCTGGCTCGCTCACAAGGGATGGGCCAATATGACATCATTTGTATAAAACGGTGTCATATTATGGCCCCACCCCTTCATGAGCGACCAATGAATTGCGGCACTCATTTCGCAGTAAACCACTTCCTCGGTAAGTGGGCAGGATGCAGGAGGACAGTTTACTCTTTCAGAGGTGTGGGGGGAGGGGATCAATCTGGGTAAAGTTGACAGTGCTTAGGTTGACATTGTCAAAATGTCAACATGCACTAGGTCGACATTGACAAAAAGTTGGCAAGGGGCAAAAGGTCAACGTGGCAATAGTCCGTTTATGTGGCCTCTGATTAAGAATGATAAAGTGTGCCGAGCGCAGCAAGTCAGCTTGGCGAGCGTACACGCTACACTAATTGGGGGTCCACGTGCTGACATTGATATGAAAAACTGATGCCTACATTTTCATGTGTCAACCTTTTGTCAGTGTCGACCTTGTGAATGTCGACCTTTTGCCAATGTTGGCCTAATGCATGTCAAACTTTTGTCAAAGTCAACCATTTGGTGTTGACCTAGTTACTATCTGCCCTTTGATCCACATGTGTTTCCAGAAGGATGACAACGGGTTCTCAGCTCTTGGGAGGCTGGCAGTCAGAAGATCAGGTGCATCCCATACCTCCCAACTGTCCAAGGGAACGTCCCAGTGTTTGGGGATGTTCCCGCGTCCTGCCCGAGGCTGTTAGTGTCAGTGGCCTGCAGTTGGGAATCCCCCCCGCCCCTAGCCTGAAGGGAATAGACACTGTGTGAATGTGTCTATTCAGCGCTGCAGGCGGGCAAAAAATGGGGGTGTGGTGTGGCCATGGAAGCCTAATCCTGTGAGGCCATGCCTCTTTATATGGGCCACGCCCCTTTTGGGGGCTCCGCCACACAAGTGTCAGGAGGTATGGCATCGTGATGGGCAGGATCCCGACACCTTTTAGGCAGGTATGTTAGGAAACATCTGCATTGATAAAAGCACTGAGCATCTGTGGGATTCAGTACATGCCTGCTGTATAAGTAATGGTTTGCATACTGCAGTGATGGCTAACCTTGACACTCCAGCTGTTGTTGAACTACACATCCCAGCATGCCCTGCATCAGTTTTAGCATCGCCAATTGTAAAACTGTAGCAGGGCATGCTGGGATGTGTAGTTCATCAACAGCTGGAGTGTCAAGGTGAGCCATCACTGGCCTACCGGAACCTTTTATCTACCTCCCTAATTAATTACAGCTTTTACATTCTTCTCTTGAATACAGTAACTGCGTATTAGAGCCTCAGATCTAAAGTAAGACATGACAGTAAAGATACACTGGAACCGTCTTCGGTTAATTTAATTTGTATTTCTCAATGTCTTACATTAATAGTACACGCTAATTGTCATGTTGCATTTTTGGCTCATTTCAGCACTGTTAGAAAGTTCCCTTTTCAAGGAAGCTTAGGTGTAAAAAAGACCTAGTGCTTAATCTACTAAGCGCCGCGTTTGATGTCATTTCAGAACCCTGCTGTAAAAACCCTGTAATTGGGGTTTTTACAGCATTTTTGTATACTCTGTCAGGACAATGATGCGGAGGGGAATTGCCAGCTTTTGCTGTAGAAGCCTATGGCTTCTCTCCGCAGCGCTGTCACGTCTGCGGAGAGAAGCCCATAGAGGAGAGAATCCCAGCATGCCCCACGGCCTGCGCCGTCACTCTGCATATGCGCAAAGGGACTCCCAGGTTTCAGACCAGGAAGTACAGGGACTGTGCCGCATCGCAAAGGACAGCTCTTATCGCAAAAGCTGTCCTTGGCGTTACTAATCGCATAAAGAATGCGGTAGCCGGCAGAGAGGGGATGATAGAGCATCCCGTCCCTAAACTGAAACCGAGTTCTACATAATAATAATTATTATTAGTTTCTTTATATAGTACTCTTTCTCCAATAGGACTTTAGTTGCTCAACCTGCTGTGGTGTGTTCTATATGATGGCAGGTTCTATTGAAACCACTGTAGATTAGATGTCCTCTTCATATTCATTTACTTGTGCTATTCTGTTTGTTTTAGAAAGAACTCGTTGACATTATACAGTACAGCATAAATAGACTACTGTGTATCTGAAGATATTCTATTTATATGCATTTAACCATTTGCCTGCCATGATCACATTGTTTGCAATCCCCCCCCCCCCCCCCCCCCACTGCTGGCCCTGGGCAGGACGCGGCACTATTCCAAAAAAATGGGATAGTCCCGTGAAAATCGGGACAGTTGGGAAGTATGGCTTTGTACATCTGTCCCATAACCCCAACCAATCAACTTCAGTGGCAAACACAGAAATTTTACAGGGGGGTTTCTAAATGTAATCCAAAATCTCCCACTCTGCATTGGAGTAAGTACGGGAGTCTGGGAAAGTGGTAATAGCCCTAAAAATTGGTCTATAAAAAGTTTTTATACACTGTATGAAATAGAGTACTAATATTTAACAGTACAGATGGTCTATACTAGTATAGACTGTTTCAAACATTTAAATAAAATAAGTGGTCAGGAAAAGTTTAAACATATCATAATACATAAATACACAAACATTATAGTACCAGTACTGCACTTTCTAAGCTCACAATCTCCCACTTCATGGTAAGGCTCCTGTCTCTTCCTCCTGGCAGCTACTCTCTGGTCCAGTGCGATGTTTGAGGGTTTAGATCCACACATACAGTAAGTGTGGTAGAATAAGCTGGTACACTAGGCATGTGCAGCAGCTCTGCTCTGTACCTTACACTGCATGATGTGCTGGCAGCTCTATTTATCTTATTATATACCATTGCTACTGTTGACATATTTTAACACCCCCCCCCCTCCCCCCGCATCTGCATTTGCCTATGCGCTTCTGTATTTTTACAGGCTGTCATAGAAAAACGACAGAAGCTGGTGGCTTGGTATTTTATCTCTCTCCACGTTATCTTTCTCCAAGATGTGATAAATTTCCCTCCAGGTGGTTTGTGCACAAAATCCCCACTACCATATATTTTGGTATTCATCTAAGTGGTTTTTGATGTATTAAATCTACATACGATTCACATTGGGCTGTTTAGTATCTAGGTCCCTTATAAACAAGATCCGTTAACGGTGATCTTCTGACTGAGGATTTATTAGCATTACACATCTGCTCCATGAAATAATCTGCATTCACAATCTGAGCCCACACAAGCCTCCATCTGAGCACCATTCTCAGCCGTACGTCATCATGTAAATATAGCCCTGACATCCTTGTTCATTCTAACACACATTCCTGTAACACTGCCGTGTGCCCTCTGTGCAGCCTTGGCACTGGCAGGTTTTCTACATGCTGCTTTGAAGCTCCGGCTTCATAAAGCGATTTGGTCACCAGAGGGCGAGCTAAGTACAGCCCATTTTGTGTAAGAGATTAGTTGAAACACTAATTATGGCACCCAGCAAGCAGTGGCCGGGGCATTGGTAAGCTGACATAAGTGATCTTTTCTAGCTTCTTGAAGTAGTAATGCCACTAACTCGCTCATTTGAAACTAAGTCTGAGCAAATGGGATTAAAGCGGAATGGCACACTGAGTGATCACCAATTTGTATGCTCTATAATACAGGTCTGTTAGCTGCGTGCGGGCACGTTTCATCATCCCTGTCTTGCTACAAGAAAAGCGGCTTGCCAGCCATTGACAATCCTGGGAATCACAATACACAAGCTGACTTCGGTATATCTTATTGAACATCTGATCTCACATTAACACTTTATGCACTAGAAAAAGACTCTGTAACAGAGGCGTACCTAGATATTCGTAGGCCCCATAGCAAAAATTTTAAGGGCCCCCTATTTAGCAACTGATGGTGATAAATGTATGTAAAACATATTAGTGACTGCAAAGATGGGCCCTTTTCACCTCTGGGCCCCATAGCAGCTGCATCTCTTGCACCCATGGTAGTTACACCCTTGTCTGTAAAATAAAAAATAACATAGGGCCTAGGGTTGCCGACCCTCCCGGAATGGCCGGGAGAATCCCGAAAATCGGGACCTCCTCCCGGCCCCCCGGAAAGGTGGGCAACCCTTCCGAAATTCTCTAAGAATCTCCGCCCCCCTTCGCAAATATAATTATTGGGTACTCTTTACCTAGAACGGCGCCAGCGATTGAAATCGCGGTCGTCGTGGGTAAAAATCGCGGTGATCACGGTCATCGCGGGCATCGCGGGTAAATCGGGATGACCGCGATGACCGCGATCACCGCGATTTTCCCATAGGGAACAATGTTAAAACGGCAGATTGACCGCAATTTTACTGTTAAATGCCTCAATGGACCCGATTTGGGGCCAAAAAGGCTAAATTAACCCTTAAATGTCCCCCCAAATTTTTAACGCCACCCCACGATCCACGCCAACCCGAAGCGTAGCGAGCGCAGCGAGCCCGCGAGGGGCGGCGGTACGCGTCCTCCGACCTTTTCATGCCCTACTATCCACTAGGGCGTGGTGTGAGAATATAATAGTGTGGCGAGCGCAGCGAGCCACCGAGCCCGAAGCGTGGCGAGCGCAGCGAGCCCCGCGAGGGGACGCGGATACCTTCACAGGTAGACGCGTCCCCTCGCGGGCTTCACAGGTGTCCGCCTCGCCACGGACACCTGTGAAGCCCGCGAGGGGACGCGCATAACTGTGAAGGTATGCGCGTCCCCTCGCGGGGCTCGCTGCGCTCGCCACGCTTCGGGCTCGGTGGCTCGCTGCACTCGCCACACTATTATATTCTCACACCACGCCCTAGTGGATAGTAGGGCATGAAAAGGTCGGAGGACGCGTACCGCCGCCCCTCGCGGGCTCGCTGCGCTCGCCACGCTTCGGGTTGGCGTGGATCGTGGGGTGGCGTAAAAAATTTGGGGGGACATTTAAGGGTTAATGGGCTCTGTGGCCCATTTAACATTGATTCCTATGGCCAAATCGGGTGGATTGAGGCATTTAACAGTAAAATCGGGTCCATCGCGCCTTTTAACATTGATTCCTATGGGAAATCGTGAGCATCGCGTCGCGGGCATCGCGGGTACATTTATGGCCGGCCGCGACGCGACCGACACGATTTTCATGTTTAACATTGGTTTCAATGGGAAATCGCGGGCATCGCGTCGGTCGCGTCGCAGCCATACATAAATGTACCCGCGATCACCACGACGGGCGCCGTTCTAGGTAAAGAGTACCAATTATTGCATATGTTCTAACATATGCGATAATTATGGTAAAGGACAGCTCTTGCGTTAAGAGCTGTCCTTTGCGGTGAGAGTCGCCGGGTCCCAGCAGGTCCCGGCGGCTCCCCCCTCCCTCACACACCCGGCGCTGCTGCTGCTGCGCTGGGCTCTCCTCCTCCCTGCACCCGGAAGAGGATCAGTGCAGGGAGGAGGTCACAGGTCTGGGCAGCACAGCTCTGTGCTGCCCGGACAAAGATGAGGGGGGGATGCGGGGGTCCGTGCGGGGCGGTGGGGGTTCGTGCGGGGCGGCAGTGGGTTCACGTTAGAAGCCCATTGGCTTCTATGGGGCATTGCTCAGATTTTTCTGGCGATGACCCCCCCCCCCCCCCGCTGCAGTAATCCGGCAGGGGGATGCTTAGAGCATCCCGAAAAACCCAGATAACGGGGTTTTTACCGCATTTTCACCCCCAGGTCCGACAACCCATCCCGGGTTAAAAGAAGGGTTTTACCTGTGTTGAACCTGGGTTGCTGGGCAGTTTAAACGGGTAACCTGGGTCGATGGAGTCCGATTTACACTATAGGAAGGAGGCAGCGTCCGCTCCAAGCTCTGCCTACTCCCCCACCCCCTGATAACACGCCACTGTCCTGCCCCACCGCATGGCATCAGCGACCTGTCTTATTGCCGGGTCTATCACCTACAGATGCCTCCAGCCCATACTTACCTACCTATAGGCTGCTCCCACTGGGAGGTCACAGCCAAGCCGCACAGGAGGGGATGTGCAGGAGGTGGTCCAGGGGAGAGAAGACATAACACATCATTGTAGCCTTGCCACTGCTTTACAATGGCCACATTACCAGCATTGGAAAAAATAAGCACACATCCTGCTCCTCCCCGCCATTACCCCCCATCCTGTCCGATCAGCCCCACTTACTCCTGAGATGTTCCACTTCTCAGGAGTAAGTGGGACTGAATGGAAAGAATGGGAGGTGGTGGCGGGAGAAGCAGGTGATTTGCCTGTTGTCCAGGTTGCCTTCTAATTTTTGGGAGCCTCCCTGCCATTCCAGAAGAGTAGGCAAGTATGCTCTTGACTCCTTTGAATTAGACGGAATTCCACAGACACTTCCTCTGCAATTCCATCCAAACATGAATGAGGCCCATAATCTGTGTCACAGTGCTATAAGGAGTTACCCACAGCAATCCATACTGTCCCATAGATACTGTGGCTGAAATGTAATAGGAAGAGAGATTCAGAAAGTGAGAGATTTGGTAAGAAATCTCCAGTTTGTTTAAAGCGGCAATCATTGACACTGCAAAATCAAACTGGTTTTGCATTTTAAATGATTGCCAATTTAAAAAAAACCTGGAGATTTCTCACCAAATCTCTTATTTTCTGAATCCTATTACATTTCCCACTGTATCACCTCACTAAGGGGGTTATTTTGGTTCACTCTTTCTGACAAATTCCTTTTTAGATGGACAAAACCATATGCACTGTAGGGGGGCAGATGTAAAATGTGCAGAGAGAATTAGATTTGGGTGAGCTATTTTGTTTCTTTGCAGGGAAAATATGGACTGCTTTATTTTTACACTGCAATATACTGTAGATCTCACTTTTAAGTAAAATCCCACCCAAATCTAACTCTCTCTGCACAAGTTACATCTGCCCCACCTGCAGTGCACATGGTTTTGTCCATCTAAGAATGAATGTGTCAGAAAGAGTGAACCAAAATAACCCCCTATGGGCCTTATTCTGGTTCACTCCTTCTGGCAAATTCCTTCTTAAATGGACAAAACCATGCACACTGTAGGGGGGGGGGGGGGGGCAGATGTAAAATGTGCAGAGAGAATTCGATTTGGGTGAGATATTTTGTTTCTGTGCAGGGAAATTACCGACTGCTTTATTTTTACACTGCAATATAGATCTCACTTTGAAGTACAACCCCACCCAAAACTAACTCTATCTGCACAAGTAACATCTACCCCACCTGCATTTTGTCCATCTAAGAAGGAATTTGCAAGAAGGAGCGAACCAAAATAACCCCCTAAACCTTATTTTGGCCAATGGTATAAGGCATTTAGGGGGTGATTTTGGTTCACTCTTTCTGACAAATTCCTTCTTAGATGGACATAACCATGTGCACTGCAGGTGGGGTAGATGTTACTTGTGCAGATAGAGTTAGATTTGGGCGGGGTTTTACTTCAAAGTGAGATCTATATTGCAGTATAAAATTAAAGCTGCCAGTATTTACCCTGCACAGAAACAAAATAACTCACCCAAATCTAATTCTATCTGCACAAGTTACATCTGCCCCCCTGCAGTGCACATGGTTTTGTCCATCTAAGAAGGATTTTGTCAGAACTAGAATAAGGCCCTTAGTAACAGCCTTACCTGATTTAGTAACCATCACATGCATAGGCAATGGCTAGAACTGCAAGTCTACATTACATACACAGCAGGTTGCTGCCGAAATATTAATGATAGCTGTAAATTGAGATGAATGGGGCCCTCAGTTGGGAGAAGCTATAACTTTATTTTTTAACACTTATGTTGTGTAATTGTAGCTAGCCCAGCCAAACGCAAGTAGAACACAGTGTTACCACTAATAATAAATACATGATAGTAACAAACAGAAAGCAGTATGGTATTGGCTTTCCGGTCACTTGGCCAGTGCCTTATTTTCGTGTCTGATTAAGACGTACTAATACGGCAGGATGACATTTTGCTCTCTGTTTGTTTTATTGCTATTCCATAAATGCTCATTCATTTTGTTCACTTTCTGCATTAAAGAAGACGTCTATTTGCATTAAGTATGAATAATTCATTCTAACATGGGAACAAACAGTTATTTTGCTAAGTAAGTAACTATAGCATAGTGTTACATGGTATTTGATATCCAACCTCTGCTCCCTCACCAGGACTGTTAGAATCTGTTTGCTCCAGTTGCTAAGGGATGTTGTCTGCCCCGGCCAGGCAGAGAGTACAGATGTCTGTCCCAATGCTTTGTTTCATAGCCAACACCACCTTGACTTACAGCCCAGCACTGATGCAGGAGATGGGACAAGCTGTGGTTGTGAGGACTGGTTATCGGAGATCCATCACTCTACAGTAATGTATTTTAGACAGTTAGGTGGAAATTTACTAACAAAAATACATATAAAATAGGCGTTTTCGTATCCAAAAATACGCCTATTTTATACGTATTCCTATTTTCGGGATTTACTGTCCCGAAAATACATCTATTGGTATTCATGGCACATTCGTATTTGCATTTACAAATACGAATGTATTCGTCATCTAAAGAATACAATAGGATACGGCTAATTAGCGGTAAACGGCCACTAATTGCCGGCCAAATACTCCTGGAAAATACACTTCATTTTCCAGGGTATTTGGCTTTAGCCTGCACGGATCAGTCAGATCCATGCAGGCTTCAGTGTAAAAAAATAAAATGAAATTAAAATAATTTTAAAAGATGGGGTGGGGTCACCACCCCCCATGGCTGTAATCAGCCCCAGGCTCAAAGAGCCGGTCCTGGATTTAAAAAAAACAGGGAACAATTGAAATAGGGTTCCCTGTATTTTTCAAAAACAGCACCAGGCTCAAGGGCCTGTCCTGGTTCCCAAAATACGGGGGACAGAATAAGTAGGGGTCCCCCGTATTTCAAGAACCAGCACCAACCACCCAGCAGGGTAATGCCACAGCCGGGGGGAGACTTTTTATACAAGTCTTCTCAGCCAAAGCATTCATCCCCCTGACCGGTCAGCCTGGGCAGGGGCCCCAATGAAGCCCCCCATCGGAATTTACCTGCCCAGGCTGATGCCTGGGGCTGTCCCCGGTACCACTGGGCGCTGGGTACCGGCCTGATAAATGTATAAAATTAGAATAAAGCCATTGTGTTCTGCTGTGGAACTATGAGTCCCAGTAAGCCTGGACCACATACTGGGACTTGGAGGACCACAAGATCCAGCGTGCGGCCCATTAATGGCTTGCTGGGACTCTTAGTTCCACAGCAGAACCAATAGTTAAATAAAAACACATCTGAAAAATAAAACTTTTTTACACACGGAGCCCACACATTCATATACTTACCTAACTTGACCCCGTAGGTAGGTTTGCATCCATCCGTCCACTGGTCCTGAAGAAATCCATAGGGGTACATACAAGGCTCCTCCGGTGTAGATCGGTCCGCTTCGTTCCAAGTAGCATCCAGGTAAGAAGAAAAACTAACAAAGCGAAACCCATGCCAGTGTGTAGTGTCAGGAGAAGCCGCAGGATGTGTTTGTTTACATCGTGCGGCTCCTCCTCCCGAATACCGCTATTGCCTGCCTAGTGGCCAATCAGGAGTCGCTAGGCCACTAAGCGGACATCTTTGCGAGTCCACCAAACTCCACCTTGTGAATGGTGGCTGGCCACCACTCATTCGCAAGGCAAATTCACACGCAGGACATGCGAAAGGATGTTACACAGTAACATCCATTCAGAGCCTGTTGGGATCCACCCCCATTATTCGATGGTCACGACCATCGAATGATGGCAAAGGCTCACGCATATGTAAGGTTGCCTCATAGCAACCTTACAGATGCGTGTCTGCTCGGGGGAGAAGTAGGCGGGCAGCTGACATCCAGCAATGTCAGCTGCCCGCCCCCCGCCTGTCCGTCATGCCTCATTAACATGAGTACGCCCAGCTCTGGGTGTTCCCATATGGTAATGAGGCAGCCCGCCACCCCTCTTTGCCCCCCTCCTGCAAGTTTGCTTGCGTGCGCCCGGCGAACAATCGGTTCGCCATGGCCACAGGCAACAAGCACATTCACAGAAATGCGCAGAGAAGAAACATCGGTCCCTGTGCGAACAAGTGCCACTAGCGAATGGAGCTGAATAAGATCCTGCTTCCATCCATGCAGTCCTGGAAAGAACAGTCAGTTAGGGTCAAATGTAATAGGGTGTCAGAATGAGGAAATGAGAGATTTTGGTAAAGTTTCCCTATTTCTTTTTAAAGCGCCACTCATTTACATGGCAACCTGTTTAAATAAAATGGGAAAAGTCTCCCAAAATTTCTCACACCCTATTACATTTGGCCCTTAGGATCAAATCAGGACAGCGTGCGGCCCTATGGTCACGTTTTGGTTATTTTAAGGGAAGAACTTCTTGTTTCTTTTCTCATCCCTGAGTTTTCTCTCCTCGCTTTTCTCTCCGTTTTCGTCTGAGCACAGGATATAAAGTCATCATACTGACTATTTGAGCATTCATAATGAACTCTTTTTAAGGTTAGTTGGTTTTACACAGACAGTATTTTTTATTGCTTTGTTTGCGTAGTGACTGGTTTTTGGTTTTCTTTTTTTCTTTTTTTACAGTTCTGTAAAAATAATTATTGGTTAAATTTAACACATAAAAATTGTCACAGTGTTTCTAACATCTCCGCAGATAATTGAAAGTAATGTTAGTGAATCATCTTCAAGCTGTAATAAATGATACTCTGTGTGTTTGGATTGTATCTCTGTGATTATACATACTTCAGTTTCATTGCATTTTTTATGAGTACAGAGAAAACGTTGCATTTTTATTTCTCATAAATGTTCTTTAACCAGTGTTTCGCTGATCTGTGAGGGTAGGTGGTGGATCTGAGCTGTGTTTTTCAATATTTAGGCTCGTGGAGGAAAAAGGGACAACATCATCAATGTCAGCTATAATTTATGTTTAGATTTATCCATAATGTTTATTGATCACAGAAATCATTTTTCACACACCATACGTTTTGCTTCTTAGGATCAAACAACAAACGGAAGCTGTGCCTTAAAATGCTGCTTCCACTTTTATATAGAAGCCTCAAGAGGGCGATGTTTTGCTGCTGAATACCTCCCCACACCATTGCCCCTGAAAGTAGTCAATGCAACATGCATTTGATGGTTCAAACTGTACATTAAGATGTACTAAAATGCGGTTTTACTAAACTGCAGCGTTACATGCGGCTTTTTTTGTGCAGTTTATAAATCGTGCAATTTACTAAAGGCAAATTGCAAATCCATTAAACCAAAACATTGTACTTGGATTTCTAGGAGTGCCAGCATGTAAGAACACTTACGGATTGTCAAAGGATCTGGCATTTGTAGTCTCCCAAGCAGAGGCGTAGTGTGGTGGTATGGAGCGTGTGTGTGTGTGCACAACTTAGCACACACACCTCCCCCTCCTTCCCCCACAGAACAAGTCTGGGGCAGGGAGTTTGGCCAAGTTGCCAAGTTAAAGTAAAGCAGTGACATTGGGGCAGATGTATTAAGCCTGGTAAAGTGATAAAGTGGAACGTGATAACGCACCAGCCAATTAGTAATGTTTGAAAAATGCCAGTTAGGAGTTGATTGTCTGGTGCGTTATCACCTTCCACTTCATAACTGCTTTATCTCCACTTTATAACTTTATTAGGCTTAATACATCTGCCCCAGCGTGAGGAATGGTACGGCGCAAAGAGGGCAAGCAGCAATAATGCTGATTTGTGAGTGGCTGGAGTAATCCAGCAATCAGATTGCAGCATTCTCTACCTTACTTTCAGCCTGCAGTCAGACAGTGAATGGCTGTCAGAATGCTAATTAGATGACTGGACCAATCAGAGTGCTGACAGCCATTCACTGTATGGAAGCATGTGGAGAATGATAAATTCCAGCTTGTGTTCTGGATAGACATCTGTACTTCAATGAAGAGTGAGAGGCACTGATATAAGAAAAGTGTCATTGATCGCTGGCCACCTACCATGCAGCTTGTATTCTGCCGCTGTAGCCTGGCGGTGCAGAAAGCGGAGGCCATGCATGTGGAAAGCTTGTATTCCCAAACAATGTAAATATGTTTTGCATTTGCAAGTCTGATATCTTAAGATCTCACAACATACTGAAAAAAAAACATCCCTATCACAAGAACTACAAATCATTATTTATTTATTGTGTTTTTATACAGTAGAAATGTTATGTTTATACTCAAGAGGGCCAGGCAGCTGGATGCATTTAATTCTCTATTAAAATCCTACCTCCCAACTTTACCCATCGGAGAAGTGTGAACCGCCACATAATAAAAAGGGATGGGGCCTCGAGTGGGTGGGCGTGGCCTCGGGTGGAGGTAACGGGGCCTAGTGCCATAAACCTGTCATTTTGGGGGAGTGCCCAGTGCTTTCTGAGCAGCCCTGCACTGATAGAGACTGTCTATTCAGTGGGCACAAATGCTTTGCTGAGAAAAGCAGCCATAATTACTGGTTCTCATGGGACACTGTAGCCCAACGTGACAGTGTCCAATTAGTGGAACTGTCACACTGTAATCAGGAAGGACAGTTGGGAGGTATTTAAAAATGTAAAAGCAATGGCCGGTATTCGATTGTTGTATAGGGCGATTTTTACTTTTACTATTTTTTTGCCCATATTGCGCACATTATGGTCAGGTTTAGCAACACATTTGCTCATTTTAGTGCACCACCCCTGGGGATAGTGAGCCGAAATGCTGGTGAAAAACAATTGGATACTGCTAAATATATCCAATTCAAAGCTACAGAGACCTATTTGTTATGAACAGCCCCTTAGTGTTGATGTAACATTTTTTAGGGAAAAAGAATTCTAGTACATAGTTGCTGAATTTATGGCAACCACCAGCCATGTTGGCCATGCAGGCAGGGTTGTAGCAAGGGCAGAGCACAAGCTCCCGTCGTCGAAATATCACAGGGCGCCGAAGTCGTGCACCTAAAGCTCTGCTGCCAGCTTCCCCATCCTGCTCGCCCGCTCCCCCCCCCACTCGCCTGCTCCCCGCTGTACCCGACTGGAGTCTGCTGCTATTTTCAATTAAAGTCTCCCGCTGGACCGCTAGCCAATAGGCGCTTGCGGTCCAGCAGCCAATCAGAAGCAGCATTGGCTGCTGAACTGCGAGCGCCTATTGGTTAGCGGTCCAGCGGGAGACTTGAGAATTGAAAATAGCAGCGGACACACTGGCTCAGCCGGGAGCAGCGGGGAGCGGAAGAGCTGGGTGGGTGGGGGAGCGCACTGCATTCCCCCTTGGCAATAAGCTATTTCAGGCCCCCTTGGAAATGAGCGATTTCAGTCCCCCTTGGCAACAAGCAATTTCAGTCGCCCTTGGCAATGAGCTATTTCAGTCTCCCTTGGCAATGAGCAATTTCAGTCCCCCTGGCAATGAGCAATTTCAGTCCCCCTTGGCATTGAGCATGAAGCCCCTTGGCATCGAGCATGAAGCCCCTGGCATTGAGCATGAAGTTCCTAGAAATGAGCATTTAGGTAAGTGGCACTATGTGTCAAATGTGTAATGGGCATTACGGTTTGTTATATAGTATGTAATAGGCATCATGTGTGGCCTTATGTGCAATTGGCATTACGGAATGTGTTGCTAAAATGTGCAATGGGCAATACGGTGCGTGGTATAATGTTAGGCAGTTCCCTCTTTTCGCCACGCAAGAGCCCCGCCTACTACAAATTGGGTGGGGGGGGGAAGATGCCCTTGCTCCGGGCATCATGGCACCTAGCTACACCACTGCATGCAGGCGAGTGGTGCAATTCATACCCCTTTCACACCAGAAAATGCAGGGACCCACCTGGGAATATGGCCCAAGGATCATGCCTGGCCATTCCCAGGTTGGCCCCTTTCACACCAGAAAAGTCCCTGCATTTTCTGATGTGTGATGGGGCGTGGAGGAGGCCTTCAGTAGGTGGGGAGGAGGCGGGCTTGATGGCAGCAGGACAGGGGAGAGTACTTACACCTGTTGCTGGTTCTCGGTGCAGGCCGGGGATCCACACAGGCGGCGGGTGCAGATGACAGGTCAGATGGCGGGTGCAGATGACGCAGCTCTCCGGTGGCAGTGAGGGCGCCGGAGAGCTGGGTCATCTTCACACAGCCACTTGTCCTGTCATTTGCGCCCGGCGCCTGTGTGGATCCCCAGCCTGACAGCACACTGAGGACCGGCAACCCGGGTAAGTACCCCCTACCCTTTTCACACCTGCCAGGTCCCCGGGTTGAACCCGGAACCAACCCTGGTTCATAGCAGGGTTTAAATCCCGGATTTTGTCCCGGGAATCTTACACACCAGCGCTAGTCGCGGGCCAAACCCGGGAAATTAGGCTGGTGTGAAAGGGGTATAAGTGGGTGGAATGGTGGGTGTTATACTCTATGCTGCACTCTCATAGTCATGGCTCTTCACTTCTATTAGGAATTGGGCAACCATGAGCATCCTCCAGGAGACTTGTACACTCTTCCGAGCTTCCGGATATTTTGAAGTCCCTCAGATGTGCCAGGAGATTAGGCAAGTATGATCCCTTATTGTCACAATGTATGAATACAATATCAGCAGAGCTTCCCCTGCGATAATGGCCTGAAGTAGAATGGGACTTATCTGCTGAGACACCTGGAGACTCTGCATACCATCTGAATTCTCCTGAACTTTCTTGATATCAATGAGATTATTTTAGCATTCTTTCTTGTCATGGTCTGGACTTTTTGACATAATTTCTTGATTGTTTAGATGTAAATTATTGCCTCATTGATTCAATTTTTATAAATCCATTTGTTTTTATGTCTTTGTCTTGTTTCTTGTCGTTTCTAGTCTTTATGAGCTGTCACCCCTCCTTTTTTTGGGGGGGGGGTCTCTGGTACATATATTTGATTTATTGGAGACCTCACCAACTCTACAACACAAGCTTAGAAGACAAGGATACCTTGATAGAAGTAGACATAACACCACAATCGTGAGTGGGATACGCCACTCTTGGCCATATTTATTGACCTCTGGTTCCACCATCTGGTTACACATTGTCCCTCCGTTTTTCATCTATCATGTACTCAACAGAGTTGTCCACCTCATCTGGTGAAAAAAGGAGGTTAGACTCATCCCTGATAAGAAGCATCCCTCCTTCTCGAAGCTGATTCTTACCCACCAGCATTGGCACTGTGACCTGCAGCTTCAACTGCACCTGCTCCACCCACACTACAGCGCCTGCACTAACTACTGTATATCGCCCTGGTAGCATGCAACTAATTATCAGGAGTGGCCCTGTGCTACTCCTGGTACCCAGGACTGCCACTAGGAATTTTGGGGCCCAGGAATGATTCCCAATCCAGGCCCCTCGGGGCCCCACCCATCTCCCCCTCCCTTCACTTACTGCCGACTCCTGCAGGTCCCAAAGTACAGGCTTCTTCAATGCAGGACACCGGTGGCCAATTAAAATGCAGCACCAGCTGGTGAGCCAATCAGAGCTCATGTACCAGCAGCCTTTCTGATTGGCTAATGGTACACAAGCTCTGATTTGCTCAAAAGCTGGTGCAGCATTTTAATTGGCCGCTGCATCGTGCATTGAAGAAGCCTGTGCTTCGTTCAGTGCACCGAGCACAGCGCAGGCAGCACAACGGAGGGTTGCAGTGGGCAAAATTAGCTGCCCGGGTCCTTCCAGAGGCCGGGGCCCAGGAAGCTGTACCCACAGCACCCCCCTGTCGGCGGCCCTGCTGGTACCTAAGCTGGTACTCTCTACATGCAGGGGCTCAATAATCTTTTTCAGGCTGAACCGGGATAATACACTTCAAAAGCAGAGATATTCTACAGGTGGCTACTCAGCTATTGTGGAACTACAAGTCCCATCAACGTTTACCAAGGAAATACCACTGTGATATTTCTAGCTTTGACCACTGACTTCTTAACTGCATAGCTATAGCAGCTAACCCGTGGTACTCTTGCTATCACAGTACTGCTAGTGTCAGTGGGCAAGCATGCTGGTACCAGGGCCGGGGCTACCCTCTCAGCAGAGCCTGCAAAGCAGGTAGGCACCGGACCAGAGAGGCGCTCCCTCTCTATTGACACTACTCCTGCCAAGTCTCATTCATTTTCAACCCAAATGCTTTAAAAGTAGAATCCAATGCAGTGCCGCTGCTCTCCCTCCTCAACATATATTGACAGCGGCACAGCGGCTCCTTCCTGCTTGCACACTAACTGTTTCTCCTGGCGGCTCCTCAGTCAGGCACGCTGCACAGAGCGCCATGCCTAGGACACAGAGAGGGAGCGCTGATCAACATGGAGCTCCCCCTCTGTGTCCTATGCTCGGCGCTCTACAGGCTGCACTGTGCAGTGTACCTGCAGACTGACTGAGGAGTCACCAAATGAGAAATTGTGAGTGTGCAGGAGGTTGACAGTGACAGTGTTACTGTTGCTGCATGTGCATGCCACTGCATAGGAGGTCATCTGTGGACTCTACTATTAAAGCCTGCTGTGCTAGAAGGGGGCCCCCGGCTCTTATCCTCCCCGCCGCTGGAGATCTGCCAGGCATCACTGTTGGACCCCTGGTAGGTCTCTGTCCTTACATCAATCTGGGTGGCATAATGTGAATTTTGTCTCAGTCCTGGTGGCATGATGTGAATTTTGGCTCAGTCCGAGTGGCATGATATGAATTTTGGCTCAGTCCGGGTGGCATGACGTGAATTCTGGCACTTTCATTTTGGCATAAAGGTGCCTATACACAGAGCAATCCTGTTTTGCACGGCGATGGGTGGTCCCCCACATCGCAAAGCACAAAAAAAGTATGTGCTGCACATACTTTTTGAACTAGATTGCAGCACATCTATTTCAAACCGACGCTGCTTTAGGACATCGCATATGTTTTTAACTAGATGCAACGCGACCTAGTTAAAAATGCACGGAGCACATCGCTCCATGTATGATCACCTTAACATGAATTTTTGCTCCATCTGGGTGGTATAATGTGATTTTTGGCTAATTCCATTTGAATTTTGGGTCATTGTGTGTCGCATAATGTTTAAAGGGCTAATAGTATGGGGTCTACTTTTGTGTTGCGTAATGTGTATAAGAGGTATAAGAGGTATATGGCGTGGCACACTATACTCAAGAACACACCCCTTTTTCTGGAGCGCGAGCAACAACATTCACTTTTCCATACCCCCACTTTACTCTACGCTACTCTGGTCATTATGTGTATGGAATTTACTGTGAGCATCATATGTAAAAGGAACTATTACTGTTGGCATTATATATAAGGGACACTACTGTGTGGCATAATGTGTATAAGGGGTACTGCTGTCTGAAGTAACATAAACGGCGAGATTCTATATAGCAGAGATGCGGTAAAAACCCTGTTTTCGGGGTTTCTACCGCATCTCTATATGCTATATTGTGCCTCCGCAGTGTCAGCGCTGCGGAGGGAATCGCCAGCAAAAGCTGGCGAATCCCTGCAGAAGCCTATGGGCTTCTTACCGCAGCGCTGTTTGAGGGATCCGTCACGGATCCCTCCCAGCGTGCCCTGCGGCCGGCGCCGGGGTCTGCGCATGCGCAGATGGACTCCCGGGTCACAGACCCGGAAGTCCAGTGCCGGCACCGCATCGCAAGTGACAGCTCTTATCGCAAGAGCTGTCCCTTGTGTTAATAACGGCATATGTTACAGCATATGCCGTTATTAAAAATGCGATGTCCGGCGAAGGGGGGCCGCGGATGTTATAACATCCCGCCCAAAGTGCTGTACTGTGTGTCGTAACATGAATAAGGGACACTAGTGTGTGGTGTAATGTAAATACGTAACACTACATGCAGTGTAATATGAATAAGATTATGCTCCTGTGCTGTAATTTAAAAAAAAAAAACACTCCTTGTGAGAACATACCACCTTTTTTATTGTGCGTGCCTCAAGCAAGCACTGTCTCTATTATAATGTATGGGAGGAAGGGCGCAAATTTATAGTTTGCAGGAGGGCGCCCAACACCCTAGCACCGGCCCTGGCTGGTACTTGTAATTCCACAATGGCTGTACAAGTCCAGGTTTCTTATCTTTGTAAGAATTGACCAAAGATAACATTCATTGGACTATCCCTATAAATAGGTGCCCTTAATAGACTGCAATGTTTTATCTTTTTCAGTTGATTTTACAAAGAGTTTCAATAGCTGAGAACTATACATGTATAGCGCATGTGAGTTAAGTTATGAAGTATGTGGGATTTCCTCTAGGCCTCTCAATCTCCAACATTCCAAGCGTTTTACTCAGCAGTTGTCTTAGAAACAGGTCCCTTAAGGTGTACGCCGGAGACCAGCAGCCTAAATGCTTCTTGTCCTTTCTCTGCCAAGCTGCCCATAGGAGTCATGCAAAAACTACACAAACCTTATCCCCTAGTATCCGAGATCAACACCGCTCTTTCTTTTAAAGGCAAAACTTTGTCAGGTTTTTTCTCAGCACCGTATACACACAGATAAATAGTAGTTTATAGCCTTGTTCAAGGGCGCAACTACCTTAGGTGCTTTGGGTGCAGCTGCTATGGGGCCCAGAGCTGAGAGGGACCCACTTTGCCTGTCAAAGTATCATGTGCTATATACATTTTTCAGCATTAGTTGATGAATAGGGGCCCTACAAACTTTTGTTATGGGGCCCACATGTATCTAGTTACGCCACTGGCCCTGTTATTAACAAATCAAACAAGCTGCTATGGTTTGGTTATTCTAAGTACTGTCTACTGATTCAGAGATGGACGAAATGTCGATGTTGGGCAACCCTCCCAATGTCGGAAAAGTGGGCAACCCTCCCAGATACCGGTGGCACCCCTCCGTATCTCCCTGGCCACAGCAGTCAATTACCACGATTCATGGCTTTTTGGGGGGAGGGGGGCTAAAGAGGCAAATTGTGTCTTTTAGCCCCGCCCCCTCCTTGAAAATCCACAAATTGCGGGATTTGTAGTACTGGGGGAGAGGCTTGAAGACGTCTACATCAGGCCCCACCCCCTGAAGTGCTGCTGACAGTTTCCTCTCCGGGCTTCCCCTGGAAAGGAGACTTTAAAAGTAGGCAACCTTGTGTTTGTGGGTGGTAATAGAGGAGTACGGATGGTGTAATGGTTTGCAATACTTCCTCACATCACTGAGGTCATGGGTTCGATTCCCACCATGGCCCTAACTGTGCGGAGTTTGTATATTCTCCCTGTGCTTGTGTGGGTTTCCTCTGGGTACTCCGGTTTCCTCCCACATTCCAAAAATATACTGGCAGGCTAATTGGCTCCTAACAAAAATGAACCATAGAATGTCTGTGTGTGTGCAGGGCCGGCGCCACCACTAGGCAAATCTAGGCATTTGCCTAGGGCGCCGGCCACTGGAGGGCGGTATTTCGCCCCCCCTAGCCGCCCGGGTACCTGTCCTGCGGCGTATATGCGTATAAAGCTGGCGGCGGCGGCAGCAGGGGGTCCCTGCAGTCAATAAGAAATAACGAGTGCTATCCGCCGGGCTATGCGGAAGCGCTTCTGTTTTGGAAACACTGGCCGCACTCTGATTGACTGAGATTCAGCCAATCAGCGTGCGCTGTGCGGCCAGTGTTTCCAAAACAGAAGTGCTTCCGCATAGCCCGGCGGATAGCGCTCGTTATTTCTTATTGACTGCAGGGACCCCCCCGCTGCCGCCGCCAGCTTTACAGCGCCGCAGGACAGGTACCCGGGCGGCAGACACCGGGGCGCCCCCCACCCCGACTTGCCTGGGGCACTCTGGTGCCTTGCACCGGCCCTGTGTGTGTACATGTGGTAGGGAATATAGATTGTAAGCTCCACTGGGGCAGGGACTGATGTGAATGTTCACCTATACTCTGTAAAGTGCTGCGGAATATGTGTGCGCTATATAAGAAACTGTTAATAAATAAATAAGTAAATAAATACATATTCAGAGATGGACGCAATGTCGATGTTGTATGCAGTGGATTGTTTTTTTTTTTGCAACTGTGCATGTGCTGCGATAGTCTTGCGACAGTGGTCACAGTGTGCATTTATTTGCAAAGTGACAGGTAAAGGAGTGATGGCCGATATGTGATCCCATGCACAGTAAGCATGACTCTTGCACCAACAATGTCCAGACTGATAGACTGACATAGACAGGCACATGCACCGGTTTTTGCCCGGCTGTGTGTGACATTACGCAGCCGCCATGGCTTGAAATTGGCCTGGACATGCCGTGCCCCCACAATACTGCGATGCCACCCCAAAAAAAACTGCACCTCCTGCATTGTTATCAACAATGTGCTGATTATCTAATACTATGCTAACTGACAAGTTTTTACTAATCTCCAACTTTGGGGGGGGGGGGGTGTTCAATCCCACCAGAAATAGCCTGAATAGTCAAGTTTAGCATTTTTCTTTTTACACGACAGCCAAAATGCAACTCGACAATTCCAGTTTCTGCCTATTCAAGGTGCAAATCATCAGTGACTCATCCTATCGACATTTGACCAATGATGCGAGTTGTAGGAGTGCCGATCTCGCCTTCCCGCCTAGACAGATACTTTATAAACCCATTGCATTGTGGGTGAAGTAAACAAAATATGGCAACAAAAAAACAAAGCATCATGGGATAATCTGACCCTGCATGGATACAAGGGACCTAAGTGAGGTGATTGGTCCATCCACATTGCCTCATAAATACATAGCTTAAAAAAATGTATACAAAATAAACAGGCAGGAAAAATACAACATTTTCAAAAGAAAGAATAAAGTTAGAAAAAGCACGACACCCCTGGAGGGAGAATAAATTAGCGTGCCGAGCGTAGCGAGGCACCGTGCCCGCTGCGTGGCGAGCGCAGCGAGCCCGCAAGGGGGGGGGGGGCGATCCACGTCCCCCCCTTGTCGGGATTTCGGCGGTCGGGATTCCGGCGTCGGGATTTTGAACGCCGGGATCCCGACCGCCGGGATTTCATACTGAATCCAAGGCCATATGAACTGTACAGTAGTTAAATAGTATATCCCCCATTACAATAGCATTGAAATGCATAAGGGGTGAAATGAATTTAATCTATTTTAGAGATACATATGTACTGTGCCATTTATTAAACAACTACACTGTTCATAAGCATAGTTTCCTACCCTCCTGCATTCTGCAGGAGACTCCCTGAAATAGCAGCAATCTCCCTCTCTCACTCATTAGTCTATCATTATCCCTCATTTCACCTAGCCCACATTACACTTTTACATTTTTTGGGGGAAAAGGAATAAAAGATAGATACATTTACATTGAATCATCTGCACCATTCCTAGCACTTTACCAAGTATAGTATCTCTTACTAACTGCTTTGGGGCTCAGCTACATTTGGATATAGGTCATTTAAAAAGATTCCTCTCAAGTGTAGCAGTACACACCCACGCTTCTAGGTGCCACGCTCACAATCTTTTTTCACAATCTCTCCGTATACACATAGTTTAAGTGGAGGAAGACACGCCCCCTCTATGGGGTGCTGTGCACAATTCTATAATCTCCCTGAAACTAGTTTTCAAAAGTAGGCAAGTATGTTCATAAGCTTTGTTTCATAATATCAGGTAATCCTCAAGCATACTTATAGAAGGCTACTGAACTAGATGCTCCAGCAACAAACTTTGGAAATCTGAAGTAGTACAATATGCATTGCAATTACAAAACATTTTAATCAATTTTGTAAAGTTAACCATGGAATGAAAGTATTAAAAAAATCCAAAAATATGAACTGAGAAGAGATGCATAATCCAAAAAACATGTGGTTATGGAAAGGGCATGCTTTTGGGGCAGATTTGAAAAACAAAAGTACCTTATCACGACTCCTGAAAGAGGTGAGTAAAAAAAGGTGAGAAACTGTCTCGAAGCAGTCGAGCACCTGAACAATAATCCACATTGAATAGGCAGATGAAAATATCCAGAGAAATCTCACCCAAATACGCTCGACAAGCGAGCAAAACGAAACCACAAATCAGGCTGCTCACCTCAAAAATCAGGAAAAAGCCAGATTGAAAAGGCGAGCTCTGAAAAACGGAATTTCCAGTCGAACAAATTAAAAAACTTGACAAAATGACATGCTCGACTGGGATTGAATAACCCCCTAAAACTGAATTAGGCCCCAAGTGCAGATAGATTTAGAATTTGAAGAGGGCGCAACCTTAGCTGTGTACATGTAAAGCTGCCAAGCATTTGTCAGAAATTGCATTTGTAAACTTAAGGTCCATACACACTGGGCGACTATGCCTAGCATGTATGGACAGCGATGATAGCGTTCATCGCTGGAGGGAAAGGCTTTCCCCCTGCACGGCGCCGACGGAGGGGGGAGGACGGCGTTGCATAGCGGAGTGCTATGCAAAGCCGTCCTGAAAGCCGCTCATCTGCTGGTATAACCAGCAGATGAGCAGTTTTCCCGGCGATGTTGTGGGAACCTGCTGTTTTGAGCGACTTTCAGCTCAAAGTCACCCAGTGTGTATGGGCCTTTACAGCACAATATGTGTAGGAGCAATTTTTGCATTAGTTATTAGGATTCGGTATGAAATCCCAACGGTCAAAATCCCGAATGGGTCAAAATACCGACAAGGTCAAAATCCCAACAAGGTCAAAATCCTGACATTTAAAATCCCGACAAGGTCAAAATACCGACATATAGAACGTACAGGTGAAAAAGTCAACATGACTTTCGGTCAACAGGTCGCAAGGTCGACATGGTTTTTTTACACGTTTTTTTTTACCCGAATGTCGACACAGTCGACATGGACACAGTTGGAAGTGAACCGCAGCGCCCCTCGCATCGCTCACTTTGTTTGCTATGCTTCGGGCACGGTGCCTCGCTACGCTCGGCACACTATTTTATTCTCCCAGCACGCCCTACTGGATGGTAGGGCATGAAATACCGCTTGTCGGCACAAGTGGCGTCCAAAAACAGTGAAAAAACCCATGTCGACCTCGCGACCTGTCGACCGAAAGTCATGTTGACTGTTTCACCTGTACATTCTCTATGTCAGTATTTTGACCTTGTCGGGATTTTAAATGTCGGGATTTTGACCTTGTCGGAATTTTGTCCTTGTCGGTATTTTGACCCTGTCGGGATTTTGACCCTGTCGGGATTTTGACCATCAGGATTTTGACTGCATCCCATTTATTAAAGTTAATCTGTATATCTACAAATACAAGAAGGATCGATCATATTAATTTGGTTCATTAAGTTGACAAAGAAAAGGTCAACATGAAAATCACCTTTTTTCAAGCATCAGCAGGGAGAAGATTATCAGTGTCTGTAATATAGCGTTACTTTTCTTGAAACCAAGTATGTTAAATGTTAATATGCAAACAATTACGTGACTTGTTAATAAAATGTATGTTTTACTGCTTCCACTAAGACTTGCTGAATGCAAGTGTGTTGTAAGATGGGATGAAGGCCATAGCAACCAATCAGCAGCTACAGTACTTCTTATTTATTTAGCACTTTCTAGAACATCATAGATAGAATCGGATTGGTTGCCCATAGCAACATCCCATCTTCAATAGAACTCCCACCCGCATATTTACACATCCGGAACCATGAACTCCCTGCAGAGAATTATTGACCCGGATCATGTGGATCATATAGTTGACAGTTTCGAGGTCGGCACCAAAAGGTCAGCATATACAAGATCGAAGTTGACACGTTGAGCAGGCTTCCAAATCTCAGTTCACATGGATGGTAAAGCTTTCTGCTCCACTAGAGGTTTCTCTCCTCCCTGAGCTCGCCTTAGGACACCTGCGTTACAGTTTGACAGGTGTACCGCCCCAGTCACTCTCCCCACCGGCCACTGGCATAAAAGAGTGCAACGTGAGCACACCTGAGCCATAGGGAGAGGTGTGTAAGTAGTGCCATCAGCCATGGCGCAGAGCCAGGGGACAGCACTGTTACTCTTCCATGGCTCCTACATCTGGCTAACAGGGTGCCGGAGCACAAGGTACTTATTATTATTATTACTTATTAAGCTCGGTGAAGTGATAAAGGGGGAAATTTACTAATATGAAAAACCTAGTTTTTCGTATTAGTATTTTCCCTACGACTGCATACGACTGTTTCAGTCGTATGCAAAGTCGTGTTCCGGAGGGGGGATTTACAAAGCAGTCATATACGACTGCTTTGTAACCCTCCGATGTCGTAGGAATTCGTATTAGCAGCCGTATATACGGCTGCTAATACAAATTATTTGTAGGCAGTCTGCACGGATCAGTCAGATCCGTGCAGGCTGCAAGGTGTAAAAAAAAATTAAATAAATAAAAAAAAAAAAAACGGCGTGGGGTCCACCCCACAGCCGAAACCAGCACCAGGCTGACAGAGCCTTGTACCGGTAATTAAAAATCAGGGAACCCGACAAATAGGGGTTCCCTGATTTTTAACAACCAGCCCCAGGCTCCTGCTCTGGGGCTGGTTCCCAAAATACGGGGGACAAAATGACTAGGGGTCCCCTGTATTTTAAGAACCAGCCCCAGGCAAAACCAGCCAGCAGGGTAATGCCACAGCCGGGGGGAGACTTTTTATGCAAGTCCCCCCGGCCAAAGCATTAACCCTACCGACCAGTCAGCCTGGCCAGGGGCCCTGGGGGAGTGGGGACCCCCCCCCCAATAAAGGGGTCCCCCCCCTCCAGGACTTACCTGACCAGGCTGAAGCCTGGTGCTGTCCTCGATGCCCCTGGGCGGTGGGCATCGAGCTGATAGCGGTGTAAAAAATAGAACAAACGATTGGTTTTTACTGTGGCACTACAAGTGCCAGCAAGCCTCCCCAGCAAGCTGGGACTTGGAGAACCACAAGTCCCAGCCTGCTGGGCATTAAAGGGCCCGCTGGGTCTTGTAGTGCCACAGTAAAAAAAAATAGTTAAATAAAACACACTGACACACATTTTAAATAAAAGTTTAATACACACATTACACACATACTGATACTTACCTATCTTGATCCCGTTGGTAGGTCGCTGGCTCCGGTGTCGGCGGCTCCGTGTCGGCGGCTCCGTGTCAGCGGCTCCGAGGTCGGCGTCCTGTCCGAGGATAATCCATGTTGGACCTGTGGAAGGAAATCCAACTCACCCAGGTCCTCCATGGATGGTCTTCTTTCTTCATCTGTCGACTTCCAGCAGCTGCCGGCATCTCCCGCGACGCTCCCCGGCTTTCAGAGCCGGAGAGATCCTTCCTCTTCGGCGTCAGGGCTCAGAATGAATTCTGGCCAATCAGGAGCCGCCTAGCCGCCTAGCGGCCAATCAGGAAAGGTCTTTCCTGATTGGCCGCTAGGCGGCTAAGCGGCTCCTGATTGGCCAGAATTCATTCTGAGCCCTGACGCCGAAGAGGAAGGATCTCTCCGGCTCTGAAAGCCGGGGAGCGTCGCGGGAGATGCCGGCAGCTGCTGGAAGTCGTCAGCAACTGCCAGAAGACCTGGATGTCGACAGATGAAGAAAGAAGACCATCCATGGAGGACCTGGGTGAGTTGGATTTCCTTCCACAGGTCCAACATGGATTATCCTCGGACAGGACGCCGACCTCGGAGCCGCCGACACGGAGCCGCCGACACCGGAGCCAGCGACCTACCAACGGGATCAAGATAGGTAAGTATCAGTATGTGTGTAATGTGTGTATTAAACTTTTATTTAAAATGGGTGTCAGTGTGTTTTATTTAACTATTTTTTTTACTGTGGCACTACAAGACCCAGCGGGCCCTTTAATGCCCAGCAGGCTGGGACTTGTGGTTCTCCAAGTCCCAGCTTGCTGGGGAGGCTTGCTGGCACTTGTAGTGCCACAGTAAAAAACAATCGTTTGTTCTATTTTTTACACCGCTATCAGCTCGATGCCCACCGCCCAGGGGCATCGAGGACAGCACCAGGCTTCAGCCTGGTCAGGTAAGTCCTGGAGGGGGGGGACCCCTTCATTGGGGGGGTCCCCACTCCCCCAGGGCCCCTGGCCAGGCTGACTGGTCGGTAGGGTTAATGCTTTGGCCGGGGGGACTTGCATAAAAAGTCTCCCCCCGGCTGTGGCATTACCTTGCTGGCTGGTTTTGCCTGGGGCTGGTTCTTAAAATACGGGGGACCCCTAGTCATTTTGTCAGCCGTATTTTGGGAACCAGCCCCAGAGCAGGAGCCTGGGGCTGGTTGTTAAAAATCAGGGAACCCCTATTTGTCGGGTTCCCTGATTTTTAATTACCGGCTCCAGGCTCTGTCAGCCTGGTGCTGGTTTCGGCTGTGGGGGGGACCCCACGCCGTTTTTTTATTTATTTATTTAATTTTTCTATTTTTTTACACTGAAGCCTGCACGGATCTGACTGATCCGTGCAGGCTAAAACGCAAATAGAACAGGAAAATGGTGTTCTATTTTCCTGTCGTATTTGCGTGGGTGTTTTACACCACTAAGCAGCCGTATTATCAGTACGGCTGCTTAGTAAATCAGAAACCACCATTCTTTTGAATGGTGATTTCTGTCGTATCCTATCGATGGTGTAGACATTCGTATTTGTAAATACAAATACGAATGTTCCATCTTTAGGACTACGAATTGTTGTATTTTTGGTATTGTAAATCCCGAAAATACAAATTCGTAAAAAAAGGTGTATTTCTCCCTACGAATACACCTTTTTTCTACGAATCCATTTTGGTAAATGTCCCCCAAAGTGTCTGTTTTTTATCACTGGCCAATCAGCTCCTATCTGTGAAGTTACAGGCTTGGTTTGAAAAATGACAGGTAGGAGCTGATTGGCCGGTGATAAAAACCAGACACTTTATCACTTCATCGAGCTTAATAAATCTACCCCACAATGTACAGATGTCCAGTACTTCTCCACCTCCTCTCAGGCCGCATCCGGTTCCTTCACTGGCAGGAGTTCCATACTTTCGTCTTCATGCGGACCTGATATACTTTGCCCCCAGACTTCTTTGTACTTTTTCACTCTAGGGGGAGATTTACTAAAGCTTCCCAAAATAAAAAGTGGGGATGTTGCCTATGGAAACCCATTAGATTCTGTCTATCATTTTCTAGGATGCAGAGAAATTATAAGGAGCTGGAGCAGTGGAAAGCAGGTGGGCCGATGCTTTCTCGGAGAGGGTGGCTGACATCACATGACATTAACACACGCCCCTTTTTTCGCCCATTTGCGGAGGAAATAAATGTAATTTCAGACTGACTTTTATTTTCGAAGGGGAGAGAAATCCTTTGATGTTCGTAGACCCTTTGGCTGCATGTGAGTGAATGCGTTCTTGGGCGGCGGGGGGGCGTGTTCATTTGTCAGGGCAGAGTAGATTCAGGTCTGAAGTTCATGACTACAGTTTATCAGTAGACCACATGGACATGGCTTATCATCAAGTAAGATATGCGCTAACATTACTGGAAGTACAAGTGATTCCAGGTCTGGTTCTGTAATGAATACTAACCATGAGAATCCTGCACTTACTTATCAATACTGGTTAAGTCATGTTCCAGATCTCGAGCGTAAACGGTTAAGCCTCAAGCATAAGTCCATCTGACCTGTATTCCAGATGCTGACTTATTAACAGTCAGTATGGAATGTTATGTTTTTATTTGACTTGAAGCATAAGTATTATACATTAAGGAAAATAAGAGAATTGCTGTTATACTTCAAATGTACAAGATGAGGCAATGCTTCACCCCTGATAGCTCGACGGGATTCTCCAGTTTTGAACTATCTCCTATCACTCCTAATTTTTTCCTATGTACCAATTAGGAGAGACAAATCCCCAGTGTGCCCCCTTTATAAAAAGCCGGGAGACACGTACAGTAGCTCTGTATTGTGTTGAAAGCATTCAGAAACAGCTAGGGACAGCGGTGTAGCGACGTGCCACGGTGCCCGGAGCATGGGCATGTTTCACGCCCCCCCCCCCCCATATTTATTTATACGTGTACCTGCGTATATTAATATATATATATATATATATTTATATTATATGCAGGTGCACGTATAAATATGGGGGGGGGGGGGGGGGGGCCTGAAGCATGTGTTTCCAACGCCAGTATTGAGTACTGGTGTGTTTATATATATATATATATATATATATATATAATAAAAAAAACACACCAGCACTCAATACTGGCGTTGGAAACACAATAACTAGCTCTGGTAAACAAATGCACACACTTTTAACATGACAACATGACAATTTAGTGGCACTTACTGTTAACAGAAGGGATGCAAACAGTTAAGTGTCTGCTCCCGACACATTCCTCTCTCCGTGCAGCAGTAGCATGAAGAGGGAGAAACACACTTTTGACAGCCTGTGTGGACGGACTCCTCCGGAGTTTCAGGCTGTCAGGGTGAGCAGGAATGAACTGCTGGGAAGGAGGGAGGGACGGGACTGTAGGTTTAGGGTGCCGGCTTTAACACAGGTAGTGCAGGGCGGCACAGCTGTGTTGATGTCCTCTCTGCACTGAGGAGTAGCTGCGAGCGGCGGCTGTGTAAAAGCGTCCCTGCCCTGGCCACTGCTGCGCTTCTGTACAGGACAGTCTCCTGCTGTGTGACGCGCCAGCAAGTGTCCTGTGCCCGGGCCGGAAGTGACAATAGAGTGTGTGTGGGGATCCCGGGACCCGGCGCACAAGGAGTGTGTCCTGTGCCCCGGGGTCGGAAGTGGTGGCGGGGGTCGCCCTGTGTTCCTGCGCCGGGAAGAAATAAAGTGTCTGGGCGGGGGAGCGGGCGAGCAGGGCTGGGGAGCCGGTGGCAAAGTGCACAGCTCTGGCGCCAGGTGACATCTCTGCGCCCGGAGCAGGTGCTCCACCGGCTCCACCCTAGCTACGCCTCTGGCTAGGGATGGTGTCAGTAGCGTAACCTTTGCACCCACCTGCCACAAAACTTTTCTGACATTCCCCTCCCCCATGGTACCTGCTCGTTGTTGGTGGTTCTTCTCCGTGTCAGGGTCTGCTGTCCTGGCGGGAGTTGCTCTTCGTGCCTGCTCCCAACATACTATTGAAATGCCCTCCCAAATATGTCCACTGCATCCTCTATCATCCTTAATACATGTCTCCTCTTAGGTGGTGGCCATTTTGGAAGAGACATCTCTCCCATGGTGCTGCTCCTCCGCCCGGCGGCTCTTTTCTGCTGCACTGATAGTTGTCCCCACAGTACTCCCTGCACACACAAGCCACCCAGCGCCTCCAAACCACCGGGGGAGGTCTGTGGGGACTGTTGCTATGCCCCTGGATTTTGTCAAGAAAAGCTTAATTTTCTGAGCTTGCCTGGAACGCAATCTTAAAATGGAATACATATGGAGAACTAGCAGTGGGGATGCCGGCAGTCTGAATACCAACACCGGCATCCCGAAGGAGGGAATATCTACAGGGGTCTGGTAATGATACATACCTTCCCCGTGCGCCGCCCCCCCCCCCATCTAACCCTCCCTCCCTGCTTCCTAACCCTCCCTATTGCATAACACTATCCCTCTGACTCCACCACCTAAATCTTATACCCCTGCCTGGCAGCCTAGTCCTACTCCACCCCCCCCCCCGGTAACTTCCTAACCCTACCCCCTTACCTGCAATCTAACCCACCCACCCCTGCAGCCTAACCCTAAGTCACCCTCCTAGTGCTTAAACCTACCTCCCTCATCCGGTTGCCCATTCCCCATATGTTAGCACTATCCTACTTACCTTAATGGAAGAGCCTTGCCGGAGAAGAATCTTGAGATCCCTCTCCAGTGGGTCAGAATATATCCTGATAGCCACTGCACATGCTTTGCCGAGTTGGACCTGGAAGTAAGGCGATTGCCAGGATTGGCTCTTGACCGAGCCCGTGTCCCAGCAACTGAAACATGATACATACTTCTAAAAAAAATATTCCAATGATAAACATGTGTTTTGAATTTTCAGAGGCGTACTGTCATTTTTTTCCCCATAAATATACCCCTAATAATGCTGTTGGAACAAATCTTGCCATCTCTTGAAGTTGATGACTGGTGTACGTACTCATACTTTCCCTGACAAGCCAATGGTTTGACAGCCTTTGGGAAAGACTGCCTGAGGAATAAGGGTCATGAAGTGTTACAACTAATATATATATTTAAGATAAGGTTGTGATTGTGGGAAAAGCATCAGTCTTCCTGTCTGCAATTATACTGAGATATCCTCTAGGGAGCCATTCCGGGTGTAATGGACTGTCCAAACTTACACCAAACTTATATGGAAATACTTTTCTATTTAGAAATGTTTTACTCCAGAAAAGCTGACCGCCAACACATTAATCCCTTAATGACGGAGTTACTTTTATTTATGTGACCAGACCTAACTCAACAGTTATCATTATATATACTGGTTTTGTCAATATGCCCTGACCCATGTCTGTAATAACAAGGTTGGCCTGGGCCCAGATGCCCTACTGCCCCCTGGCATCAGTGGCAAATGCAGGATTTTTAGAAGGAGGTTTCTAAATGTAATCCAAAGTCTCTTACTCTGCAGCGCATTGGAGTAAGTTCGGGAGTATGGGGGAGCGGTAACAGCTCTGAAAATTGTCTTTTTATACACCAGATACTACTGTATATGCAATGCAGTATTAGTATTTACCGGGGCATATGGTTTATACTATAGTATAGGCTGTTTCAAACATAAATAAATAAGATAATTGGTCAGGAAATGTTTAAACATAATAAATAAATAAATAAATAAATAAATAAATAAATAAATGCACTAATATAATAGAACCAGTGCTGCACTTTCTAAGCTCACAGTCTCCCACTTCATGGTAAGGCTCCTGTCTCTTCCTCCTGGCAGCTGCTCTCTGGTCCATTGCGATGTTTGAGGGCTCAGATCCACACATACAGTAAATGTGGTAGAAGAAGCTGGTACACTGGGCATGTGCAGCAGCTCTGCTCTGTCCCTTACATTGCATGGTGTGGTGGCAGCTCTACTGATCATATGACATACTGGTGCTATTGTCAGAATTTAAGGCACTTGCAAATAGGAGGGGGGTTTCCTGGCAACCAGAACACGCCCCCACCCCTGCGTTTGCCTATAGGCCTGACAAGTCATAGAAAATGCAACTATTGTTTTGCTTTAATGGACAAAACCATATGCACGGCAGGTGGGGCAGATGAAACATGTGCAGAGAGAGTTAGATTTGGTGGGGTTTGTACTTCAAACTGATATCTACAGTATATTGCAGTGTAAAAATAAAGCAGTCAGTATTTACCCTGCGCACAAACAAAATGACTCACCCAAATCTAACTCTCTTTGCACATGTTACATCTGCCCCTCTGCAATGCACATGGTTTTGTCCATTAGAGAGAGAATTTCCTTTTACTAGTGAACCAGAATCAGGGCCTTACACCATTTCCTACTGGTCTAACTGTACATAACATTTACTCAGACATCACATTAATTATCCATATATCTATTTATTGCATGCCCTAAGTTCTCATACGTGCGGCCTTGCTTCTCTGTGCCTGAGTTAAGCTGTTCTGCTGGTATGTCTTATATCAGGCACTGTTCATGGCTACCATACTGTCCCCCATTGTTCATCCTTGTGACTGCAGCCACTCTTTATGTCCTCATATGCCCACTCCCACTCTAATCATTCCTACCCACCACTGCAATCCTTTGTGCCTTGTCTATTGACCAGTCAAGATACAGGATTAATAAAACAAAAATCAATAAAACACACTTTCTCACTTTACTTTCATGTTAAAATTAATATTTTATTATATTCATTAAAAGACAAATTACACAGTGTAATTGTCTTCTATCTACTGTATATATATATATATATATATATATATATATATATATATATATATATATAATTAATTTGAAAACCACAGTTCTGCACATAATTGTCTTACAGTACATTGATTTTTTACTTACTTTTATCTCTATCCTCATCCCCCAGAGATGACCCCCTTTTTAACTCCTTTACAGAACTGCATTACCGATGGTGGGGAATCTCTGAGTGCAAGGTTGTTAAATGATGATTATGGAGAGTACAACCTTTTTGCCAAAAGGAGAGGAGCTGCGATGTGATGTAGTTTATGTCATGTGATGTAATGTAGTTTAATATGATGTGTACTGTATTTCATCCCTATAGTTAGGAAATAGGAAAATGTAGTCAGTGGACAATAACATACTGTACATACAACCAATACTACTGTACTTTCTGAGAGTAATTTTCTCCTATACAACAATTATATGTACAGCCAATCACTGAAATAACATATGCACATACGGGGGAGATGTACCAAGCATTGGAGAATGATAAAAAAGTTGTTGGCCAAATCATCCAATCAGCTTCTGTCAGTTATCTAGCAAGTCTTTGAAATGACAGAGGTTGATTGGTTGCTTTAGACAACTCCTCCACTTTGGAGGTCATTCTGGTTGACACGCAAATCGGCAAAATGTTGGCTGAGTATATAGCGGTGCTTGTGGTGTTGTTAGAGGAAACACTTTTTTTTCAAGCATCAGCATGGAGAACAATACCAGTGCACGGCACATCTGTAATACAGGGTGAGATTTAATAGGATGAGAGATTCAGAAAGTGAGAGATTTGGGAAGAAATCTCCAGTTTTTTTAAAGCGGCAATCATCTACACTGCAAAATCAAACTGGTCTTGCAGTGTAAATGATTGCCGCTTTAAAAAAACTGGAGATTTCTTCCCAAATCTCTCACTTTCTGAATCTCTCATCCTATTAAATCTCACCCATGGGGCCAAATGTAATAGGGTGAGAGTTTCAGAAAGTGAGAGATTTCGGGAGAGTTTTCCCATGTTTTTTAAAGCAGCAATCAATTACACTGCAAAACCAGGTTGATTTTGCCATGTAATTGATTGCTGCTTTGAAAAACATGGGACAACTCTCCCAAAATCTCTCACTTTCTGAAACTCTCACCCTATTACATTTGGCCCATAGTGTTACTTTTCTTGAAACCAAGGGCCAAATGTAATAAGAGTGAGAGATTCAGAAAGTGAGAGATTTTGGGAAAGTTTTCCCATTTTTTAAAAACAGCAATCAATGACATAGCAAAATCAACCTGGTTTGGCAATGTAAATGATTGCCGCTTTAAAAAAAATGGGAAAACTTTCCCAAAATCTCTCACTTTCTGAAACTCTCACCCTATTACATTTGGTCCTTGGTTTTAAGAAAAGTAACGCTATATTACAGACTTGCGGTGCACTGGTATTCTTCTCCCTTCTGATGCTTGAAAAAAATGTGTGTCGACAGGTAGGAATGGTCCACAGGGTCAAAAGTCGACACTGAAAAGGTAGGCAGCTGAAAAGACCGACAGTCATAAAAGGTTCACAAGGTCAAAAGGTTGACGTGGAAATGGTTGACACTTTATTACGGGTTTTGGGTTCAAGATTGTCAGCGGAATAGGTACTGTGCTTCTCTGGGATTACGGTTGCTAGGTCGACGCTATGCAGGTCGACATACATTAGGTCGACAAATGAAATAGGTCAACATAGCCAAGGTCGACATAAGCATTATGTCGTCAATGACAATGTCGACAGTCAAAAGGTCGACATGAGTTATTCACTTCTTTTTTTTTAGCCGACAAGCGGTATTTCATCCAATAGGGTGTGGAGGGAGCATATAATAGTTTGCTGAGCGCAGCGAGGCTCCGTGCCCAAAGCATGGCGCATGCAACGTGAAAAAATCATGTCGACCTTCCCATTGTCAATCTAGTGCTTGTGTCAACTTTCTGAACCTGTCGACAGTAGCCATGTCGACCTATTTCATGTGTTGACCTAAGCCCTGTTGACCTTTAGTGGTCGACCTAATGTATGTGGACCCCTTTTATGCATTGGGGCGGATAGCATGTTGCTCCATGGAGACTATAGCTAACGCACAGTTAAGAAAGTCTTCAGCGGTAACTGTATAGCACCAGCTGGCCTCACTGTCCTCTCTGGCCTCTCCGGCCTCACTGTTCTCGCTGTCCTCTCTGGCCTCGCTGTCCTCTCTGTCCTCTCTGTCCTCGCTGTCCTCTCTGGCCTCTCTGGCCTCGCTGGCCTCTCTGGCCTCGCTGGCCTCGCTGTCCTCGCTGGCCTCTCTGGCCTCGCTGGCCTCGCTGGCCTCTCTGGCCTCGCTGGCCTCGCTGGCCTCTCTGGCCTCTCTGGCCTCGCTGTCCTCGCTGGCCTCTCTGGCCTCTCTGGCCTCGCTGTCCTCTCTGGCCATGCTGTCCTCGCTGGCCTCTCTGTCCTCGCTGGCCTCTCTGGCCTCGCTGTCCTCGCTGTCCTCTCTGGCCTCGCTGTCCTCTCTGGCCTCGCTGTCCTCGCTGTCCTCTCTGTCCTCTCTGGCCTCTCTGGCCTCTCTGGTCTCTCTGGCCTCTCTGGCCTCGCTGGCCTCGCTGGCCTCTCTGTCCTCGCTGGCCTCTCTGGCCTCTCTGGCCTCGCTGGCCTCGCTGTCCTCGCTGTCCTCTCTGGCCTCTCTGGCCTCTCTAGCCTCGCTGTCCTCTCTGCCCTCTCTGTCCTCGCTGTCCTCTCTGGCCTCGCTGTCCGCTCTGACCTCTCTGGCCTCGCTGTCCTCGCTGTCCTCGCTGTCCTCGCTGGCCTCTCTGGCCTCTCTGTCCTCGCTGTCCTCTCTGGCCTCTCTGTCCTCGCTGTCCTCGCTGTCCTCTCTGGCCTCGCTGGCCTCTCTGGCCTCGCTGTCCTTTCTGGCCTCGCTGTCCTTTCTGGCCTCTCTGGCCTCTCTATGCTTTCGCTATACAGAGATTAATGTTTTAGTGTTCAAATAAAACATTTTTTTCTACTTTAAACTAACTAGATATATTGTAAACATTTTTGTTTAATTATATTTTTATTTAAATATGAAATTCATATTCAGGTAAAAGCATACTTGCCTACTTTTGAAAAACAGTTTCAGGGAGATTATAGTTGGTAGCAGAATTTTGCATAGTGCCCCACTGAGGGGGCGTGTCATGCTCCACCCAAAGGGCGTGTCTAGTTCCATATATGCAGAGATTGTGAAAAGAAATTGTGAACGTGGCACCTAGAAGCGTGGGTGTGTACTGCTACATCTGAGAGGAATCTTTTAAAATGTCTAATATCCAAATGTCGATGAGCCCCAAAGCAGTTAGTGAGAGATACTTGGTAAAGTGCTGAGAAATGGTGCTGATGGTTCAGTGTAAATGTATCTGTCTCTCATTCCTTTTTCCCCAAAAAATGCAACAGTGTAATGTGGGCTAGGTGACATGAGGGAGATTGCTAGACTAATGAGGGAGAGAGGGAGATTGTTGCTATTTCCAGGGAGTCTCCTCCAGATTGCAGGAGGGTAGGTAACTATGGGTAAAAGCTGGAGACCGGGCCCTGGGTGCTGGATGTAGGAATGACATAGGGGTAGATGTATGAAGCAGTAATAAGGGAGAAGTTGTAAAGTGCCTGGTACTTTATCACCGGCCAAATCAGCTCCTGACTGTTAAGTAACAGGCTGGGTTTAAAAAGGGACAGTTAGGAGCTGATCACTGCTTCATACCTCTACCCCATATAGTCACATATGCGCAGAATGGACTCTGTCAATATATAAATACTAGGTGATTCATTGCGCCCTACGGGCGCTCTTCACACCGTTGTAAGGGGCTGCGCCCCCTTAATTTGTGAACATTTGTATATGAGAAAGATGGTTAGAATTGTATGAAAGATGCCTGTATTGCAACTTCAGTTATAGGTGAAATGTGTTAAATAGAGAGCATATGATGGGGGGGTGTATTGTTTTGTTTAATTAAAAAGCGGTTACAGAGTAAGATGTACATTGATAGTGTGGATGGTACAGTGACATTTGTGGGTGTGGGGGGGGGCTGTGTGTGCATGTTGTTTAGGTGTGTGTGTGTGTGCAATAGTATAGTAGGGTGTTTCTGAGTCAGCGGCTCCCCACTGGCGGAGGTCAAGACACAGGAAAACAGGAGGCTGGGTAGTGATAGGGGTGTGTGAGTATACGGGGGACTAAAGGGGGACTTTGGGGTGCCGTGAATTGCGGGAGGGGCGCGGGGGGTGCCGTGAATCAAGGGAGGGAGGGGGCGCAGGTGTCAGCGAATCGCGGGAGAGGGCGGGGGTCCGCAAAGCGTGGGAGGGGGCTTGAATTGCGCGAGGGGGGGTTGCGAATCGCGGGAGGGGGGGTGCGCGGGGGGTCCGTGAATTGCGGGAGGGGGGGGCACGGGGCGCGATGAATCACCTAGTTGGTTATATATTCTTGTAGAAGGATGGTAGGATGTTGTTGTCATTCAGAATGCATTTACATAAACAGTAATAGTAGCAGTAAAAGGTCTGACTTAAAAACACCTACAGTAAAACAGAACAGGTGTTATATATTATACAAAGAATTGGTTGATGATGTGTAGGTTGACGTGCACATAGTTCATAGTTGTCACTGGAAAAAAATTGCTACAAGAAAAAATCAACACAGAAAGTTCAACACATGTAAATGTTGACATAAGTGTGGCACTTCATCTGTGTCCATGTCGACACATGAGAATGAATATGAAAACATTCAAAAAAAGAAAAAGAAATCTTCAAAAACTCATGTCAACCTTTTTCATTGTCGACCATAGCCGTGCCAGTGTTTTGCATGTGCCATTTAATCCTGGGGTTGCCGCGAATCACGCTCGGGGGTGGGGGAAGGGAGGAGGTGAGGGGTGTCCGCGAATCACGGGAGGAGGGGTCGTGGGTGGATGCCGTGAGTTGCGGGAGGATGGGTCGCGGGGGGGGGGGGGTGTGGGTGCCACGAATCGTGGGATGGGGGGGCGCGGGGGGTTGCAGTGAATCACGGGAGGGTGGGTCGCGGGGGTGGGGGGTTGCCGCAATGACAGGAGGGGGGGTCAGGGGTGGGGAATCGCGGTGGAGGGGTCGTGGGGGGCACCGTGAACCGCGGGAGGGGGGGCCCGGGGGTTGGCGCGAATTGCAGGAGGGGGGGTGTGTCACGGGGTGGGGCCGCGAATCGCGGGAGTCACCGGGGGTGCCGCGAATCGCCACAAGAAAAAAAATCAACACAGAAAGGTCAACACATGTAAATGTTGACATAAGTGTGGCACTTCATTGGTGTCCATGTCGACACATGAGAATGAATATAAAAACATTGAAAAAGTGAAAAATAAATCTTGTCAACCTTTTTCATTGTCGACCATAGCCATGTCAGTGTTTTGCATGTGCCATTTAATCGTGGGGATGCCGTGAATGGGGGGGGGGGGAGGTGCATACCCAATATGACCCTCTCCAGGAGGGACACATTGCTCTGTTTCTGGACTTTCTTCTTAATTTATGGATTACCATCACCTGTGCTTAAACACCTTTCTTATCAATTACCCTGTTTAAAATGACAGGTGATGACAATCATAAATTAAGATGGAAGTCCACAAACATAGCATTCTGTCCCTCCTGGAGAGGGTCATGTTGGGAGGTATGGAGGTGTGGGGCTCTCACCTGGTGTGTCTGGTGTTTAGCTGTGTCTTTGCTGTGTAACATGGAGAGGCATGTGAGTCAGTCATGTGAGTCAGAGGCTCCACCCAGGGTTATATCTCCAGACACACTTTGAGTGACAGATGTAGCCAAATATATAAGAGATAAAATTACACCTTCTGGCCAGCATTGCTCATCTGCCCCAAATCTTTTATTTTGATAAATAGCCCCACAAATATTTCCATTGTGTGATACTGTAGCTCAACACCTACGCACTGACAAGGGAGTCAAAACAGACCTTTACATCACAAAAAGGTCAAATGTAACACAAGCAACAGCAATCACAATAAATACCCATACAAATACACGCCAAACAAACTTCACATGTGCAACTTGTTTTTGCAGTCAGTTACAGTATAATACAAATACCTATTTTACAGACGGTTGCCAGCTTTCAATGCCTTTGTTGGAATATGAAAAATATTTTCATATTTCTGTTAATTAATGCCCTAGTTTAATGGATGTCTGAACATTCAATTTTATTAAGAAAATATCAACCATAAAAATTCAATTATCTCAAAATTCCTGCGATAAAAATCCCCTTTCTGTCCAAATTGGAAATCATTTCCATAAATCCAGGACTGCCCCAAGCAGTTTAAAATCCAGTATGCATGAGAATCTTCCCAGGATTTAAATTAGATTACCATTACCGACTATAGAGTAACTGAAAACAGTTAGCTGTCTGCGCTAGGGTATGATTGACAGTTCAGCCACTCTAGAACCTTACAATTTGTTTTTCCTTTGATGGGGCACTGCTATAAAAGGTGTAATAAAAAGAGATTTTTTAAACTTTATTGTTTTTTTTTTTTAAGGTGGCCTGAAATAAGGAGAAAATGGCTTCAGTCAAAGGTGTATAATTTTCCTTTATACTGTATCTCAATAGATAAGGCCAAAAAGTAGACGATTGGGCAGTAGGATAAGGTACACATCCTAGCGCTCAGTAGGAATTTGTCAGAGGGTTGAAAAATGATCACCGCAGGCAAGGAGAAAGAAGTGCGTATGTCACTGAACACACACTTTATATTGTCATATTTTCCCAGATTTGTCATCTTCTGAAGTTGCAGGATCTGTAATGTCGCCACTAGTTACAAAGTTACAGGCCGCGCGGTGACAGATTTGCAGAATTTGCCATAATTTATCAGCTGCAGAGAACACTGTTCAGTATCATTAGGGATGACCCTGAACTACTCTTCACAGCAGAGGTGAGAAGCTGTTAATTTTACAGGAACCAGGTCTATTAATCAAAGCTGCGAAAGAAATGGAGACAATTTGACACCGATTGAGGTTGCATATACTTTTTAATAAAATGCCAAGGGATACTTGTGATTTTTTTATTCTAGATAACAGTAAGGACTGCTATGTCATTTGTTTCTTTTTAGGGGGTGTGGGGGAGTCTGTAGTCATGCACAACTATCTATGAATACCAACAAAGGGTGATATGAGGCCTCTTTGGGTCTTAGATTGGCATATATTATAGGCAGGGCTATTTTTGTGCAGGCTCCAGCAGGAACTGTGGCCCTTATTCTAGTTCACTCTTTCTGACAAATTATTTCTTAGATGGACAAAACCATGCGCACTGCAGGTGAGGCAGGTGTTACTTGTGCAGAGATAATTAGATTTGGGTGGGGTTTTACACCTGCCTCACCTGCAGTGCACATGCTTTTGTCCATCTAAGAAATATTGTCAGAAAGAGTGAACTAGAATAAGGGCCACAGTTCCTGCTGGAGCCTGCACAAAAATAGCCCTGATTATAGGCCACTGTACCGGCACCAAGAAATAGATGGTTACATTGCATACCTCCCAACCGCCCTAATTACAGCAGGACAGTCCCACTATTTGCACAGTGTCCCGCCCGTAGGCCCCTGTGTCCTGCTGGTGAGGGGAACAGTTGGGGGAGCCTGTGATCACCACTGTTCTGCAAAGTAGCCAGTGATCACTGGATATTTATTGCAGTGCGGGCAGGTCATGATTAACCAATAGGCTGATGCTTAGGGAGCCAGGACTGCAGGGGGCACTTGAGAAATACAATTATGGCCTTGTTTATTCCATGCTTCTTAGCTATCACCTTTCCCATGCACTGTGAGGGGGGGGGGGGGGGGTAAAGTTACAGTGACTGCCAGATGGCTATGCCAATGTAACTTACTGATGGAACTATTACTTTATGTACATTGTGCCAGATGGGCAGCCTAAAGCCAAAGTCTCCTTCCCACACCACAAACATTATTTATTATTATTATTTATTAACAGTTTCTTATATAGCGCACACATATTCCGCAGCGCTTTACAGAGTATAGTTGAACATTCACATCAGTCCCTGCCCCAGTGGAGCTGACAGTCTATATATTTTCTACCACATGTACATGCACACACAGACATTCTAGGGTTAATTTGTTGGTTGCCAATTAGCCTACCAGTATATTTTTGGGATGTGGGAGGACACCGGAGTACCCAGAGGAAACCCACGTAAGTACGGGGAGAATATCCAAACTCCACACAGTTAGAGCCATGTTGGGAATGGAACCCATGACCTCAGTGCTGTGAGGCAGTAATGCTAACCATCACACCGTCCGTACATTAGATCCTATGTGCCCGTTGTGTACCCTTCATTACATGCACAAGGGCAGTATGACTGGCGAGTCTCAGATGGTGGGGTTGGGGGATGGACAGGGGTAGCTGCTGTCTCCTCCTCTATTCTAGCTCACACTATCTCTATGTAGCCGCAAAAATGGTGCATGTCCTTGCAAGTATTATAACATGCTTTTTAATATCCATTGGGGCATACTTGCCCTCTCTCCCAGAATGAAAGAGTGGGAAAGTCTCCTGGCCCCCTGCCACCTGCTTGCTCTCCACCGGCAATGCCACACACAATCCTACTGCAGCTTGGGGTAAGGAGGCGATGTCAGTGAATTGCGCCATCATGGCCTCACCCCTTTGCTTACAATGCATCTGATCTCAGCATTGTGTATAAAATTGCAATTTTTAAACATGCCTCGGCTCTGCCCCTGCCCAGCATCACATCCTAACAGTAGGCCATCATTGCTATCAATGGCAATAGTGCAACTGGCCATCAATAGTGGCATACTATGCAATGGATGATGATTGATGTTTTTACCTACCAATGGTCATCCATTTTCTTTGACTGATCAGCCTGTGTGCCAATCAAAACATGGGGGAAAAAAAAATATTTGTTTATGCTTGACATCGATGGAGGGAAACCGTCTGGTTCTCCCCCATAGATGGCAAAACTATTCTATATCGACCATAAACCATCAAATATTTTGAATCATCGATGGTCGATGGCCATACCTAGTTAACAGTATGCCCCTCTTTCCTGCTTCCCTTGCTCCCTCCTCCCGAAGGGGGTAACCACAGTTTCAGCAAGTATGTTTTGAGGGGCATCCCCAAATAATAAGAATCCTGCAAATGTACTGTATGGCAGACATGGTAGGAATCTAATGGGGCTACTTTCCTGACAATTTTTCCAAGCTCTGAAATACAGTACGAGGCATTTTTAAGCTGGGCCCTGCTAAATAATGCCAGCTGAAGATGACATTGGATGTTGTAGTCTACAGCCACATATTGCAAAAAGTACACGGAGAGGAATCCATAGTATCCCTCCCCAGCACTCCCCACTTGCGCATGTGAGGTCAGCATACTGCACATGGGCAGTTGCACGGTGGCTGCAAGGAAGTAAGGAAAGCTATTGCTAATGTGATCAGTTTTACATACAGTACCACTGGGACAGGCGTCTATTGGAGCCGCTTTTACTGGATGTGACCAATAGTACATCCTGGCAGAATTGAATTTCTTATTACTGCTAATAGCAGCAATAAGAGGTTCTCATTATTTAGTCTATGCCCCCATAATTAGTCCCCAAAAACAGTGGCGTAACTAAGTTTTGGGCGCCCCCCCACCATTAGGGGGGGGGGCGCCCCCCCTGCCGCCGCCCCGCCAAGCACCCCCAATCCCCCGCCGCCCATGCAAACCCCCCCCAATCCCCCGCCGCCCATGCAACCCCCCCCCCCCCCAATCCCCTGCAGCCTTACCTATAGCGCTGGTCCCGGCGGCTCCGTTCTTCTCCTGCTGAGGACCACCACAAAATGGCCGCCCCCATACAGCAGACAGTTTCAGAGAACTGTGTGCTATATTGGGGCGGCCATTTTGTGGTGGTCCTTAGCAGAAGAACGGAGCCGCCGGGACCAGCGAGATAGGTAAGTCTGCGGGGGATTGGGGGGGGGGGGGGTGTAACTATAACACCGCAGCCCCCGGCTCCCCCACATGCACAGCGCCCCCCCCCCCCCCCCCCCGCGGTGGCGGGGGCTGCGGTGCTATAGTTACGCCGCTGCCCAAAAATAGTCCTATTGACAGATGTACCTGCCTTATGGACACCTTTTTGGTTAGGCACAACCTGCTACCAACGTCCCCCACCCAGCCACTATAACAATGGCGTTGCTGCAGGAGGATTACATTGATATTAAACCAAGGACAGTTGGCTGATGATGTCCTTGTACGTGACAATAACTAAAGGAAAAACATAGCAAGTTGCCGTTTTAGGTCTCTTTATAGATTCTGGACTGGGAAGTTAGAATGTTTTTTTTTTTATGTGTTAACAGGAAGAAAAGATGTGTTTATTTCCCAGCTCAAGGCACTTGTTTGTAAATCATTGATAATAACAGTCACAGACAGCTATCTGTGAACCTGCCAGAGAAATGAATGTTAACTATCTTCCTGATTGGCAATAGACACCACTGCAGCTTAAAAAACAAGGTCCACAGCAACTGGCCATTAGTCATAAAGACATGCAGCACAAGCTCTGCAGGATGCACTCCACAATTCCCGGCTTTATCAGCGCAGCTGCCACATAAAAGTCTACGGGAGTCGTAACATTTTAACTCCCCTCTATTTACTTATCTATATGGCTATGTAAACAGAAATGTGTTGAAAATCAATTCAGAACAATGCATTAAATGTCCTCTCTTTCTTGAAGGTTCAAGATAATGTGCAGTTGAGTTCAGTTCCTGATTCAGACCTGTTCACTGAGCTGCGTATGTTCGCAGCCTAGCGTACAGGTAAAACCACCCGACTGAACGCTGCATCCGCCCATCGCATGAATCCCCTAACTAGCATGCGAGGGGATGTGGGATACGGTCATTGAGTCACCAGCATGATGATAGACAAGCATTAGGTCAATATGACTTATGGTCGACATGGTATTTTTTACTGTTTTTCGAGCCGACATGTGCCGACAGGCGGTATTTCATGCCCTACCATCCACTAGGGCGTAGTGCGCCGAGTGTAGCGAGGAACCGTGGCCAAAGCGAGGGGACGCGGTGCTACGTTTTAGTGTTTATGTTGACAGTTTTGACATTCCAGTTTAAAAAAATGGTACCTAGCACGGCGCCCACGATTTTCATCTTATGCCATCGTTTTGATCGCATCGCATGCGACCCGATCGCATGCGATGCGATCAGACACGATTTTTTAATTGTACAGGATGGGTGATTAATATGTTAAATGCACCCCCATTGTTAACGCCACCCCCACTATGAACGCCAACCCAAAGCGTGGCGAGCGCAACGAGCCCGTGAGGAGCGGCGATACGCGTCCTCCGACCATTTCATACCTTCACTATTCACGTCGGTGTGGAGTTGATTTTACATAGTGTGGCGAGCGTAGCGAGCCACCGAGCCCGAAGCATTGCGAGCGCAGCGAGCCCCGCGAGGGGACGCAAATTACTTCACATGTATTTCGCATCCGCTCGCCACGCTTCGGGCTCGGTGGCTCTCTGCATTTGCCACACAATATAAAATCAACTACACGAGGTTAGTTAACACATGAAAAGGTTGGAGGACGCGTACCGCCGCCCCTCGCGGGCTCGCTGCGCTCGCCACGCTTCGGGTTGGCGTTCATAGTGGGGGTGGCGTTAACAATGGGGGTGCATTTAACATAGTAATCACCCATCAGGGTGCCTGTACAATTATAAATTGCATCTCATCGCATGCCATTGTAATGGCATGCGATGCAACGCAATATTAAAATTGTACAGCTTGGGTTTTAGGACCCGCAAATCGGGTCCCATCGCATACCTTAATTAGTGGTATGCAATGGCATGCGATGGGCGCCATGCTAGGAAACAGGTACCAATAAAACCATGTTGACTTTTCAATGTCGACCTTACCCATGCCTACCTAATGAGCCTGTCAACCTAAAGTTATGTCTACCATCCTGCATGTCGACCTTAACTCATGTCGACCTAAATGCATGTTGACCTAATGGTGTAGAACTAATGCTTTTCTACCACGATACTGGTGACCTAATGATCCATACCTGTCTACGCAAATAAAAAATCATTTGATGGTCGCTCACAAAATTATTTTTCCTCCGTTCATAATGGAAAGTGAAATGTGAGCAGGCCGATGCCTTCCGGGGGATTGAGCGGCTGATGTCACATGATGTCAGCGCCCGCCCCCTCCTTGGTGGGCCCCACCAGAAATAAGTCAGTTCAAACTGACTTTTTTTTGCGAAGGGGAGAGAAATCATTTGATGATCAAGGACCATCGGATGATTTCTCTTCACTTTGGCCGCATAAATCCCCTTTGCATGGTACCGAGAATATTCAGTGACAGGGCGGGTGTGTTTCAGGACACGCCAAGCAGCGAACGACTGCTGCATAGCGAGCCTTGTTGAATCAGGCCCAAAATAGCAACCAACCAGCTCCTGTAATTTTTCAAACACAACCTGTGACATGGCAGTTGATTAGCTGGTACTTTATCTCCATCCAATTTATCTCTCTCCAAGGCTTAGTACATAGGTCTCTTTATTGCATAGGAATCTACTAACATATAGTCGCAAATTGCTCTTATGTGTAGCTTAAAAACTTCCAGTCTTTCTTTGTCCCCGATTATTCCATAACAATGTATAATTCATGTAACTCCATCCAATCCTGGATCCACAGCTTTAGTAGAGTAGAGTTATAATTAAAGCTTACAATTCATTCTTAAGTAGTTTAAATGCTAAAAGCTTTCTCGGTACTTGTGAGTTATCCGGGCTCCCGATTTTTTGATTGTATGCCTTAAGTTAAGGCATACAATCAGATGCGATGCGATGCGATATCGCATCGCATCGCATCCGACCATCGGATGCGATGACCCGATTTTTCCATAGGAATCAATGTTAAAATGGACTGAGTCCATTTTAACATGGAATTCAATGGGAAAAAGGGGTCCTTTTCATACCCCTACTATCCAAGTGGGCATGGAGTTGGATATAAATCTGTGGCGAGCGTAGCGAGCCACCGAGCCCGAAGCGTGGCGAGCGAAGCGAGCCCCGCGAGGGGACGGTATTCCGTGTCCCCTCGCGGGGCTCGCTACGCTCGCCACGCTTCGGGCTCGGTGGCTCGCTACGCTCGCCACAGGTTTATATCCAACTCCATGCCCACTTGGATAGTAGGGGTATGAAAAGGACCCGATTTTCCCATTGAATTCCATGTTAAAATGGACTCAGTCCATTTTAACATTGATTCCTATGGAAAAATCGGGTCATCGCATCGCATCGCATCCGATGGTCGCATGCGATGCGATGCGATGTCCCGATCCGACCCGATTTAAAAATCGGACGCCCGGATAACTCATAAGTACCGCTTTCTCTTACCTGTAAAGGTGCATAAAATGCAGGTCTATGTAGTTTACATAGCTCTATATAAGGGGTCTTTACGTGCCAAAGCCTGTAACTGTGTTATTGGAACATCAAAGTGCTGTGCTGCTGTACAGTACTTAGCCCAAGACAGATTTATATTGTATTTTATTGACTGCTGTTTATCTTCTATAACCTATATCCTGATATCTCTTCCTAATGGGGGAGAGGAGGGGGTGGCGTAATTAAGTGGCATAAAGTAATTAGATCCCCCACCTCTGCATGACCACTTTAAACCCTATACTCAAGACAAATAAAACTCAACACACGATTCAGCGAATCCAATAAGCTCCTTTTTGTACTGATAATATAAAAAATCCTGTGGTATTTCTGTGCACATCTAACCTTCTTTTTATATTTTCTACATTATACATATTGTTATCTTTAGATAAAGTATATGCATGCAGTGTTCTCTTATCAATATAACCACCTGGATCTCAAACTAATCCACTTCTACTGGTAACTTTTGAAAAATATATAAATATTCATGTGTTTCAGGGGTCATTTTGCTTCCACAGAAGCCATTAGCTAAGTCGTGACTAATTATTTTTCCCTTTTAAGAGCTTTGCACACCTGTGAATTTGAATAAAAACTAAAAGTAATATACAAATTGTTGTGATGCATTAATCATTATGGCTCTGCACAGCGTGTATTGGGTATTATAATACTCATTTGTCAAGATTATGGACCTCAACATAAGGCCCATACTATTAACTGGTGTGTATGAGAGAGAATCACATTAATATGAACTATCTTCACTATTCTAAAATTTAAAGCCAAACGACATCTTGTGCCCCCTAGACAGGAACTCATCCAAGTTCACCCAATGATCTGCACTATCCTGCACTCTTGATCTATTTATCACCATCACAACATATAATTACTGTGTGGTGGTAATTGGATCCTGTTCTTCTTCTGGCTCCTCTCGAGACACAGGGGTAAAATTACTGAGATGGAGCTTCTATTGAGGATGGGGTGTTGCCCACAGCATCCAACCAAATTCTATCTAGTATCTTCTAGAAAGTGGTAAATAAATAAGTAGAATCTGAATGGTTGCTATGGGTAACATCCCATCTTCAATAGAACTCTTAGTAAATTCACCCAAAAGCCTGAGCCTTTCCTTTCCAACTTTATTAGAGGTGTTTTTTCTTTACCACTGTTTATTGTTTTTGTTTTTATTTTAGATGCCCTGACTTAAGCTCTCTATGGCCTTGGGTATCGGCTTTAGTAGATGACTTTGAAGGACCAGTATCGTTATCACGTGGCAGTAGTTACAGTGCGAGTTTGCAGTTCCAGTTCTTCTCTCAACAGTTCATTATCAATATCAATGAACAGAAATAAGTAGTACAAACAATAGAACAATATATCTTAATTTTCGTACTTTTTTCTCACAAATGACAGCTCATCAAAGATGATGTTCTTCATAATGAACTGAGGAAGACATTTACCAGCAATTACATAAAAGTACAGAGACTTCTGTAATGGTGAATTTCAGCTAAGATAAATTAATATTGTGTGAGTTTGATGTACAGACTGATGAGGGTAAGTAATCACTTCCAACTGTTGGCTGCCTTCAGTCCATTGGTAGTTTGTTTTGTGGGGACCCAAGCAAACCAAGCAGTTCAGCCACAAAAGTGACAATCGCTGTCACTGAAGTGCTTGGTTTGTTAAACTGTCCCTTTTAAATCCAACCTAAAGTTGGCTGGTAGAGACCAAGGACAATTTTATCTCACATCACTTTTATTTTCAGCATTTGCTGTGTGGCAATGTTTCATAAATGTGCTTTTAACTGCAGTATGTTTGTGCTACTACTTTATTTCTTAGTAACCAGCCAGCTCGCTGCAACCTTTGGCCTAAACTGGATAAAAACAATATTGTGAGCTATGATGTGGTCAAATTGACTGGAAATTACGGGAAATTAATGTTATTGAGGTTTTAATTCTGCAGGAATGAGAAAATGCCCACAATATATGATATTAGCTGTTTGTATCAATATTTTGAAAAATAAATACTGATCCAAAACCAAAACACGAGAGGAACTTTTAGTTACATTGAATCCAAACCCAAACAAATAAAAATGTGCCATTTTGTGGGTCTATTTAATATTCATCATATCAATCTAGAACTTTTGACATTATTCAGACAGAACACTTAGGGGATATTCAATCGTCACCACTATTTCCGACGAGGGAAATAGTGGTGGTGCCTATTCAATGCTGTCTTACTCAACAGCATTGAAGAGGTGGATCAATAGAACGAGGCTGAATTTAAAAGCTGTTGGGCCTGTTTTGGTGATAAAGGCCATGGAGCATCGCGATCACGGCCGGATCTCATCAATCCATGGCAAAACAAAAATGGGACAGGGTCACAGCTGTCACGACGGACTGACAGTAGTGATCTGGGATTGAATACCCCCATAGTGATTGCTAAACTGCACCCAAAAGTGTTATGGTATAGGGCAGAGGCAAACATCCCAGAACAAGCACAAGGAGAATTATACTAGGCACTGGGTATATCCTAAGGTTTCACCATGTGCCTCTCATTGCAGTTGGAAACTTCACCAGTCAACCCGCAACTCCTGCAAATGCAGGAGACAATGAAAGGCAGTCATCTCCAGGCATCAGCCCTGAAGGGGGAAACAGATTCTGCATTATATGCTCTAGAGCAAAAATAGTCAAGGAGCCGTTCTCCTCCGGCTCTCTGTCTTGGTGCTGCTGGAGTGGTGGACATGAATGTGGAGCTTGAATGTGAACTGCAGGAGGCAGGGTTCCTCCCACAGCAACCTATGGGGATAGACTTCCTCTAAAGTTCACACTCCACCCACTCTAATGTCCTCTCCTACACACAGCTGTACAGGTGGCACAGACAGCCAAGATCATGTCCCCCTAGGCAGATGACATGTCTCGGATGAGTCTAACTGAGTACCTGCTTTGGTCAGTTTGGCGTGTGATATCGGATCTAAACCAAATCTTTTAATGGAAAGTTCCCTCTGTCTTGATTTAAAACGGGAAATGACTGGAAATTAATGTAATGGATGTTACCAAATAATACTGTAGGAACAATAACAGGTCTACCAATGATATGGTTTTAGCTGTTCAAGAAACCCAAAACCAAAACATAACACTTGAGGGTGGTTTTGCCAAAAACCAACCAAAACATGGGTCCGTGCACATCTCTGTGTCATACCTCCCAACTGTCCCCGATTACAATGGGACATTCCAGATAATTGGAGACTGTCCTGCTGTCCCTCCCATGGGTGGCAGCAGTCCGCAGGTGGGGGGAGGGACAGTTGGAGGGAGCTGGAGATCACGGATGATCAGAGCAACTCGTAATCGCTGAAGAGATGCCGTGCGTATGTGCATGGCATCTCTTCATTGCAGGGAGAGTTTCAGGTACTGCCCAGCTGCTCTGGGAGTGCTGGGCATGCCCCCGTGCCTTCGGCGCAGCAGGTTCCAACTTGGATGGCACAGAAGTTGGGAGGTATGCTATGTAAGATGAAGATTACGGAGACACCGCAGCACAAAGTACTGCCACTACAGCTCTGCATTCCACTTGCTGCAGATCAGCCTTGTGCATCGCAGAAACATCAATCCTCAGACTCCATGGAATGGTCATAGATCACGTTCCTGCTAACAATAAAGGTGGTGATAGAAATGAATAGTTGGAAAGCTTTTGGATACACAAGTTAGACACATTATACAAGCAATAGCACTGATTATGAAACAAACATGTACTTGCTTTCCTAAAATACGTCACATTTTTTATTAATAAGAATGATACATACTTATTGACTTTGTTTCAGATTATTGCTTTGGCATAGTTATTGAGAATCAGATTCATTTGTGGCATATGTTTGCTATACTGCAAATTACATAAGAGCTCTCTAATCTACGAAATTAACCTGTTGCTGTACATGTATTTGTATACCGGATTTAGCTGATTATGGGCTCTATTTCCATCTTTTACTAGCTTTCAGAAGTACATAACAAACCACAATGATACAGTATGTTGTACTGCTGCAATCTACCAACGTAGACAGGCTTGTGTATGATGTGCTTCCAAAAACCAGGCCCCCTTTTTGATCTTCAAACTGGCACAAAGCTCTGGTACAAGGCTTCTGTGCATCACTGAACATAGATCTACAAATGGCCTGATCTCCGTACTTACTGTCTTATAGAATTTTTGTGAACATTGTCCGATCTGTAGTGCACGGATGAGACCTAGGGGCAGATTTATTAAGCTTGAAGAAGAGATAAACTGGAGATAAAGTGGAGAAAAGGTAAAAGGAGATAAAGCACCAGCCAATCAGCTCCCAACTGTCTTTTTCAAACACAGCTGATTGGCTGAGCTTTATCTCATTTTGACCTTTTCTCCGCTTTATCTCCAGTTTATCTCTTCTCCAAGCTTAATAAATCTGCCCCAGAATGCCTAAGGACACCCTGAGCATAGGGTCACCTCAGCTTTAAACTCGCCCACCGGGGTACTGGGGTAACTCCCAGTGTGCTTCACTGCCTGAGGCCCCATATATATATATATACACACACTACTAAAAAAGTAAAGGGACCACTTAAACTACACAATGTAACTCCAAGTCAATCACACTTCCGTGAAATCAAACTGTCCACTTAGGAAGCAACACTGATTGACAATCAATTTCACATGCTGTTGTGCAAATAGAATATGGTATAGACAACAGGTGGAAATGATAGGCAATTACGAAGACACCCCCAATACAGGAGTTGTGCTGCAGGTGGTGACCACAGACCACTTCTCAGCTCCTATGCTTTCTGGCTGATGTTTTGGTCACTTTTGAAAGCTGGCGGTAATTTCACTCTGGTGGTAGCATGAGACGGAGTCTACAACCCACACAAGTGGCTCAGGTAGTGCAGCTGATCCAGGATGGCACATCAATGCGAACTGTGGCAAGAAGGTTTGCTGTGTCTGTAAGTGTAGTGTCCAGAGCATGGATACACTACCAGGAGACAGGCCAGTACATCAGGAGATGTGGAGGAGGCCGTAGGAGGGGAACAACCCAGCAGCAGGAGCGCTACCTCTGCCTTTGTGCAAGGAGAAACAGGAGGAGCACTGCCAGAGCCCTGCAAAATGACACAAATGTGCATGTGTCTACTGAAATGGTCAGAAACAGACTCAATGAGGGTGGTATGAGGCCCTGACGTCCACAGGTGGGGGTTGTGCTTACAGCCCAACACTGTGCAGGACGTTTGGCATGTGCCAGAGAACACCAAGATTAGCAAATTTGCCACTGGTGCCCTGTGCTCTTCACAGATAAGGGCAGGTTCACACTCAGCACATGTGACAGAGTCTGGAGACGCCAAGAAGAATGTTCGGTACTTGTGTAATATCTGGGCGCCCGATTTTTTGATTGTATGCCTTAACTTAAGGCATACAATCAGATGCGATGCGACGCGATTTTTCGGAAATCGCATCGCATGCAACCAAATCGCGATTTTCCATAGGATTCAATGTTAAATGGTCCTGACCCCCCCCCCAATAATTGATCTCGTATGGACCCCACCACCAGACAATTTTGAGCCCCAGGTTCCTGAGTTTTTGGCCATGCCAGGAATCCAATTTGATTCCACAGGTCTCAGAGAAATTGACTTTTTCAAATTATTTTTCTCTGATGATTTTATAAATTTAATGGTGGACCAAACTAATTTATATGCCCAGCAGTTTATTGCTCAAAACCCCACGTCATCATTTGCTAGGTGGACCCCTGTAGATGCAGTAGAGATGATGACGTTTTGGGGTCTGGTGTTTCATATGGGCATAGTAAAAAAGCCAGAAATTAGGCAATATTGGAGTACAGATGTTCTGTACAGCACCCCATTTTACCGTATGGCCATGCCCCGGGCTCGATTTGAGACGATCCTTAAATTTTTGCATTACAACGATAATGCACAGTGCCCACCCAGAGATGATCCCACCTTTGACCGGCTATTCAAAGTCAGGCCGGTCATTGATCATTTCAGTGCCAAATTTGAAGAGATGTACATCCCAGATAAATTCATTTGCATAGACGAGTCCCTTATACATTTTAAAGGAAGGGTTAAATTCCGCCAGTACCTTCCCAGTAAGAGGGCAAGGTATGGCATAAAAATGTATAAGCTGTGTGAAAGCACCTCAGGGTACACTCACAGGTTTAGGGTATATGAAGGGAAGGATTCAAGAATTGAACCGCCAGAATGCCCCCCCTCCCTCGTAGGTGTTAGTGGAAAAATTGTCTGGGATTTAGTGCACCCCTTCCTGGATAAAGGATATCACCTCTATGTGGATAACTTTTACACTAGCATCCCCCTGTTTAAGGCCCTTGGTTCAAGAGGTACAGCAGCTTGCGGTACTGTGCGCAAGAACCAAAGAGGCCTCCCAAAAACGCACATTGCCCAAGTAATGAGAAGGGGTGAACGCAGGGCACAATCCACCGAAAATATGTTGTTGGTCAAATATAAGGGCAAGAGGGATGTCCTTATACTGACAACAATTCACGGAGACAGTACCACCTCCGTCCCTGTACGAGGTACCAGTACCCACACCTCAAAACCTAATTGTATCCTGGATTACAATAGGTACATGGGCGGAGTGGATCTTTCAGATCAGGTACTGAAGCCGTACAGTGCCCTGCGGAAAACAAAAATCTGGTACAAGAAGCTGGCCGTGTATATCATCCAGATGGCACTGTATAACGCTTACGTGCTATTCCGTTCTACCGGCCAGAGGGGGACATTTATGCACTTTCAAGAGGAAGTCATAAAGGGCCTAATATTTGGGAACCAGCAGGCAGAGGGCCCCAGTACTTCTAGTACTGGCCCCCGTATTGTACCAGGGCAGCATTTTCCTGATGAAATCCCCTCCACTGGAAAAAAGGGCAGGACACAAAAAAGGTGCAAAGTTTGCTATAAAAAGGGAATAAGAAAGCAAACTATTTTCCAGTGTGACACTTGCCCCGACAAACCCGGCCTATGTATAAAGGAGTGTTTTAAATTATACCACACATCTATGGATTATTAGGTTCATAATTTCACCGTGCTTCGGGGGTCTTGCTAATGCCACATAGCACCCACCATTCATTCCACCAGAATCTGAGCCGCAAAATCCAAAAATCACTCCTTCCCTTCTGAGTCCTGCCATGCACCCAACTGGTATTTTTTGGTCACATGTGAGGCATTGCCGTACTCGGGAGAAATTGGGGCACAGATTTTGGGGTGCTTTTTCTCCTTCATACCTTCTGAAAATAAAAAATTTTGAGCCAGAACTGCATTTTTGTGTAAAAAAATGTAATTTTTCATTTTCACTGCCCAGTTGTATCAAAATTGGTGAAACCCCTGGGGGTTTGAAATGTACACTATACCCCTAGATGAATTCCCTGAGGGGTGTAGTTTGCAAAATGGGGTCACTTGTGGGGTGGTTCCACTGTATTGGTGCTTGGGGGGTCTTGCTAATGCGACATAGCACCCACCAACATTCCACCAGAATCTGAGCTGCAAAATCCAAAGATCACTCCTTCCTTTCTGAGTCCTGCCATGCACCCAAATGGTATATTTTGGTCACATGTGAGGCATTGCCGTACTCGGGAGAAATTGGGGCACAGATTTTGGGGTGCTTTTTCTCCTTCATACCTTCTGAAAATGAAAAATTTTGAGCCAGAACTGCATTTTTGTGTAAAAAAATGTAATTTTTCATTTTCACTGCCCAGTTGTATCAAAATTGGTGAAACCCCTGGGGGTTTGAAATGTACACTATACCCCTAGATGAATTCCCTGAGGGGTGTAGTTTGCAAAATGGGGTCACTTGTGGGGGGGGTTCCTAAATTTTAGCATCTTATGGTGCCTAGAAACCTACATGGTGCCTAAAAAATAATCTCATAAAAAGGAGGCTCCAAAATCAAGTAGGTGCTCCTTCTATTATGAAGCCTGTGGTTTGGTCAACGTGCACACTAGGGCCACATATAGGATATTTATGAAAACAAAAGAATTGGGGGAATCAATTTTTAGTCACATTTCTCTAGTAAAATGTACTGTGTTCCTTAGAAAAATGTATTAAAATTGCAAATCTGCAAAAAAAATGAAATTTTGAAATTTCACCTACACTTTGTTTTAATTCCTGTGAAACACCTAAAGGGTTAACAAACTTCCAAAATGCTGTTTTGAATACTGTGAGGGGTGCAGTTTTTGAAATGGTATCATTTATGGGGGTGTCTCACATAAAAGTCCCTCAAAGTCACATCAGAACTGAACTGGTCCCTAAAAAAATCAGTGTTTGAAATTTTCTTGAAAATTTGAGAATTTGCTATTCATATTGTAAGCCTCCTAGTGTCCAAAAAAATGAAAAGGAAGTTGAAATAATGATGGAAACATAAAGTAGACATATGGTCTATGTTAGTTATTAACTATTTTGAGTGGTATGATTATTTGTCTCACAAGCAGAAAATTTAACATTTTGCAAATTGCTAAATTTTCCATTTTTTTACGACATTTTGGTATTTTTCACAAAAAAACACAGACTGTATCGACCCAAATTTACCACTAATTTGAAGTACAATGTGTCACGAAAAAACAATCTCAAAATCACTGGGATAAGTAAAAGCAAAAAAAAGTTATCCCCACTTAAGTGATACATGTCAGATTTGAAAAAAAGGGCTCTGTCAGGAACGCAAAAACTGGCTCTGTCAGGAAGGGGTTAAGAGGTCGGCCCATGTATACAGCCCATATCTCCCTCATACCCTAAACATGGGCTCCTACCATTTAACAGTGGGCCCTTCATAAGTCAGTCTGACACTGGGGCATGATGAGTATAAGGCCACCCTGAGTGTAACACCACCATGAGCATAAAGCCACACTGAGCATAGGGCCACACTGAGCATAGGGCCACACTGAGTATACTCACTCTGAGCATAAGAGCACCCCGATCATAAGGCCACTCTGGGCATAAAGCCACTCTGAGTATAAAGCCTCCCTTGGCATAAGAGCACCCCGATCATAAGTCCACTATGGGCATAAGGCCACTATGGGCATAAGGCCACTCTGAGTATAAAGCCTCCCTTGGCATAATAGCACCCCGATCATAAGTCCACTATGGGCATAAGGCCACTATGGGCATAAGGCCACTCTGGGCATAAGGCCACTCTGGGCATAAGGCTTCCCTTGGCATAAGACCACCCCGATCATAAGTCCACTATGTGAATAAGGCCACTCTGGGCATAAGGCCTCCCTGGGCATAAGACTACTCCGAGCATAAGAACACTCTGGGCATAATGCCACACTGAGGATAAGGCCACCCTGAGCATTCAGTCATGCCAAATAGCCCCTCTTGATGCACCGGGTTCTGTGTGACTCAACCACGCCGAGCCTCTTTCGTGCTCACAATTTACATCTTATTTGCATAGTTAAAACACAGATAAACAAAAACGACATAGCTAGCTTAAACTGATCAATTTAGTTGTGAAATTTGAACCTCTTTGCCCGAATCTGTGTAAAAAGGGCCCAGATTCAGCAGCTGCGACTTTTCTTCACGCCGAGTTCCATTGTGATTCATCTGCGACTCTGAGAGAGTTTTTTGAACAGGTGATGATTGTTTATTGATATTTCTCTGTTGACATTTGGCTCATAGTAAATGTGGCTGAATGCAACATGGCCACCGCCATTGATCTGTCACTGGAAGCAGCAAGCCTCCCCATCGTGTCCTGTCACCCGTGATGTTATGCTGGAAAGTCATCATCTAATGTGTACCCAGCTTTAGAATAAATGGAGTAAGATTTAAATCTGGGCCCTTTTTACACAGGCTAGTAAGCCCACTCGAAGCAAAAGCTTCGAAAGCTAGTCTGCTACCTTCTGTGTTTGTGCATGTGAGAAAGATTTTTCTAGAGATGTAGTTTCACTCTCTGCCAGCAGATGGCAGTGTTTCAGAGACTCACAGACACTAGACATATATATAGATGATTATGATTGTTTATGACTCCCAATCAGATTTTGTTTTTGTAGGGCTCAAGTCCTGGCAAACGCCCTTTCGCTCACTTATTTAAATGTCCTGCCTACTTATTTGCAACACAGAATGAAATAGTACCCAATAATTAGGCTTCTTGCGGCGGCTCATCCTTTGCCTTTATCGGAATCCATGATTTGTAGTTTAATAGCATCTGAAGTTCCTCGAATTGTTCTGGTTTACTGTGTAACATGTTGTAAGTCTGATCTCATCCATGCCGTCCACCTTGCACTATTATGTAGTATGGTAGTCAACTGGGATTTAAAGCACTATGTATTCCAGACCCAGGAGTTAGATGGAGCATTTTATGGTTATTCTTTTTAAGACCAAAGCACAGAGTAATGTAAGTTGCCCCAAGTGGGCACTGCTCGTGCCCAGAGAATGACTTCTGAGTGGAGTCAGACACATTCTAAATCCGCTTTGTAAAAGCTTCTTTCTCCATCAATTAATTCTTCAGGGTTCTGTATAAATATATTTCTTCCTCTTAAGTGTTCCGGAAACCTTTAATGGAAACTGCTAACAGTGCATAGTTATCGTTAACTCTAAAATGCTCGGACAGGCTTCCAGTAGTAGGGCGTAGAACCAAAGGTCTTTGAGTCTCTCGAGATTATTTTTCCCTATCGTGTCCAATTTTTTAAATTGTTTTATTACGAGTCTAAAATCTCCACAAGGAAAAGATTAGGTAGATGATCTTATGACGTTTCTTGGTATTGAAAGGGTGTACAAAGTTTAATGCCTTCTTCATTAAGTCTGATAAAACATTTGATTAAATATATGCGCTTTGCAGGCATTTGTCAAACTATCAGAATGTTTTTTGGCTCTGAAGTGACATTGAAAATGTCACTTTGAATTTGCGTCTGTGTGCCCTTTCTTCTCCCTGTGTAATGTGTCTTTCAGCTAATGGTATTGAAGGTTCTATGTTCTGTGAAGGAACAAGACAAATTAGGGGAGCGATTACATCACTCACATTAGGGAGGACATTTATCAAAGTTCTCTGCCTGCCAAACTTAGCTGAAGAGATATTATGGAGACAAAGACTTCAGTGACGCTCTGTCCGTTTCCTTTTTTCAAACCTGCTTTATATTTTGGCCTTCAGTAATGCTAAAAGTAAGTCCAGTAATTGTTAAGTAATTACTACCAACTCGACTTTAAAACCATTTTATTGTCCAATTAAATTATTTGGTACTTGTGTAGTTTCACGACGGCACTTCCCTGCGGATTGCATGCAAATCGAATCAAATTATTTGATACGTGATGCTATTTAGCATACCCCCACTATCCACGTCACCCCGAGGCGTGGCGAGCGCAGTACGCGCAAATTGAATCAAATGATTCGATACGTGAAGCTATTTAGCATACCCCCACTATCCACGTCATCCCGAAGCGTGGCGAGCGTGGTACGACCTGACCTCGCGACCTGTTCATTCCCACACTATCCACGTCAGCGTGGAGTTGATTTTATAAAGTGTGGCGAGAGCAGCGAGCCACTGAGCCTGAAATGTGGCGAGCGCAGCGAGCCCCGCGAGATAGAAACATAGAAACATAGAAACATAGAATTTGACGGCAGATAAGAACCACTTGGCCCATCTAGTCTGCCCCTTTTTTTAAACATGTTACCTCAAACCATATTTGATCCTTATTTTTTTGTATGGATATCAATATGCTTATCCCAAGCATGTTTAAATTGTACTACTGTATTTGCGTCTACCACCTCTGTTGGGAGGCTATTCCACTTATCTACTACTCTTTCTGTGAAAAAATTCTTCCTCACATTTCCCCTGAATCTTCCTCCCTCTAGTTTCAGTGCATGTCCTCGTGTCCTGTTGCTCCTCTTCCTGTGAAGAATGTCTCCCACCTGCACCTTGTTAACCCTTGATATATTTGAAAGTTTCTATCATGTCCCCCCTTTCCCTTCTCTGCTCTAAAGTATACATATTAAGATCTTTTAGTCTTTCCTGGTACGTTTTGTGATGTAGGCCATGCACCATTTTAGTTGCCCTTCTTTGTACAGTCTCTAATGTATTTATATCCTTCTGGAGATATGTCCTCCAGAACTGAACACAATACTCTAGGTGATGACGCAGAAAACGAGCCCCGCGAGAGGAAACGGATTACTGGACATGTATCGCCACATTTCAGGCTCGTTTTGCGCGTCCCCTCACGGGGCTCAGTAGCTTGCTGTGCTCGCCACACTTTATAAAATCAACTCCACGCCAACGTGGATAGTGGGGGTATGAACAGACCAGGAGGGGCGCTCGCCACGCTTCAGGCTGATGTGGATAGTGGGGGTGTGCTAAATCACACCGCAGATTTAATTTCCGGTGTTCAGCAGGGAAGTTTGATTGACTTGATTCATGCCTGCTTGCTAGGTTGCATATACTCGCAGTGAACAGGTCTGAATTAGGCCATTAATGTAGACAATATAACTTCTAAAGCAGTTTCAATATAAAAGACAAAATAAAGGCCACAGACTTGCATTTTAACTCTGTTGCTTTTAAAACTCACCTGTTCTGTAGTTTATTGATATTAAGTAAAATTAGATTTTTACTAATTATATCACTCAATTATATATGTGCTTGATGTACTAAGTTGGCAGAATGTTTACATTTATGGGAAAGGTTCGAAAACTGAAAAAGACGGTACTATACGTACTATACTGTAGCTCATTGTTTGTCATAAGAAAGGAAACCCATAGCAATCATTTGTGTCCTGACCCAATAAGCAGTGTCAGTTGTCACTGTTGTTGTAGATCAGTGGTTCCCAAACTCAGTCCTCAAGGACCCCCAACAGTGCAGGTTTTCCATATCTCCTTACAGAATCGCCAGTGTAGTAATTAACTCTTTTAAAATGTGTCTGTGTAATGAGTACACCTGTGCTTCTTCCGGGTGACCTGACGAGGGTACTTGAGGACCCAGTTTTGGAATTACTGCTTTAGAGTATAATTACTGCGCTAGTTACCGATTTTACCACATTAATTGATATGTTTATTTGTGCATATAAAATACAATAGAAAAAATTCTAAAGCGCTTTTTATTTTCAAACATATCTACAATACCTGAGAACAGCAACGATATTGGTGTTTTAAGACCACCCTAATAACCAGTATTCAGGAATTTCACACTGGACTCTGCATGCTATCGTTTGTTGGATACATCATAATTAGGTTCCATTATCTTCAAAATGCTGAAGAAAGATTTTTTTTTTTACATATAAAATAATTTTGGATAAAAAAAAACAACTTAAAAAATGCAAAAATGATCATAGTGGACATTTCTTTTACAGTTTTCAGTAGTAAAATATATTGTTGAACCCATTATGCTATTAGCTTTAGGGATATATTCATTTAGAGTCGGATCCATCCCAACATGCATTTTTCCCAATGGACCTGACAAGCCCTATTCAATGAGTGACCAAATCTAACTGTCGGATTTGGCTGCCGCTGTTCACCCATGGCCAGATGTACTAAGCTTCAAAAAGTGATAAAGTGGAGAATGATAAACAACCAGCCAATCAGCTCCCACCTGATATATTTCAATCCCAGCCTGTAACAAGGCAGTTACAAGCTGATTGGCTGGTAATTTATTTTATCACCTTTTGAAGCTTGATACATCTGACTCCCGGCCCAGCGGCGGGAGTGGGTGATCTGCAGAAGTGGGAGGATGGCATTGGGTGAGCAGCAGCAGCAGCGGGAGGACAGCGCCGGGTGAGCAGCAGCAACAGCAGCATCACCTCTGCTACTCGCCCGGCGCCGTCCTCTCTTGCTAATCTTCTCAATCTGACTTTTTTTTAAAAATTGGATTGAGATGGTCGGAAAAGGGACAAAACCTGTCGAATTTGGCCGTTTCCGACAAAAGCATGCAGATTGGCGGATATTCTGCCAATCCATGTGTTTTCCGACCTGTCAGAATGTTTTTTTTTTTACTTAATAGTTTGAATCATATATTTGACTTAAAAAAAGTTGGAAATTGACGTTTTCCGGCAAACTGCAATTTCCGACTCTAATTGAATAGACTCCTTATTGCTTTATTGCCATTTGGTTCACATTTCTCTTTTCTTGATTGGTTGCTATGGGCAACATCCTATCTTCAATAGAACTCCCATTGTAATAAATTTACCCCTAGAGGATGTGTCACATGTGTTGTGTCATTTATGGAAACTTTAACAAAGATGGGGATTTTCCTTGTTATATCTGCTTGAACTTTTGGTTTACTTATAATATAAAAGGAGTGTGACAAAAATAATAGCAAATAGTAACTTAAGTGGCTGCTCTGCGTGCTGGACTGAGATTTACAGCATGTAAAAGATCTGTACACCACTTCACAGAGGTCCACTGTCCATGGTACTGAACAGCAGAGATCACAGCAGTGACCTATGTGTAAGACGTCTCAATGAATCAGAGCTTACAGTATATCAGTTCCCTGACACAGTAAGAAGGCTATGGAAAGTACAAAGCCCCCGAAGTTGATATAAGAATTTGAGGCATAAGGGTGCAGCTGACCTGCATTCAGGGCCGTCTTAACATTAGGAAGGGCCCCTGGGCAACCTAGTTCCCTGGACCCCCCCCCCCCCAAATTAGTTTGCCCAGGAGCCCACAGTCACCTCCCCAACCCTCACCTCTCTGGCTCCGTGCGGCAGCCAGTCAGCTTCCGGCGGCCGGGGATCCGATCATCTTCGCTGGGGGATCCGGGCAGCGGGATCAGGGCAGCGGCGGTAGCTAGGAGCCTGCCCTGAAGTAGCAAAGCGCTATTAACTGGCGGGGCGGGAAGCGCTGTTGCATTTGAAAAGACTGGCCAGACGCTGATTGGCTGAATTCAGCCAATCAGCGTTCGGCCAGTCTTTTCAAATGCAGCAGCGCTTCCCGCCCCACCGGCAAATAGCGCTAATGGGAAAGATGGTGGCCGGGTGGCGGGGATCCGACCATCCTCGCTGGGGAAGGGGATCAGGGCGGCGGTGGCGGTAGCTAGGAGCCCGAAGCGGCGAAGCACTATTTGTCGGCGGGGGCGGGAAGCGCTGTTGAATTTTAAAAGACTGGCCGGATGCTGATCAGCATTCAGCCAGTCATTTTAAATGCAGCAGCGCTTCTCGCCCTCCCTGCCGGCAAATAGCGCTTCGCCGCTTCGGGCTCCTAGCTACCGCCACCGATGCCCTGATCCCGCTGCCGGATCACCCAGTGAGGGTGATCAGAACCCGGCACACGGACCCCCGAAATTAAATTCACTGCTAGCTAGGAGGTGAAGCGCTATTTGCCGGCGGGGTGGGAAGCGCTGTTGCCTTTTCAAAGACTGGCCGGATGCTGATTTTCTGAATTCAGCCAATCAGCGTCCGGCCAGTCTATTCAAATGCAACAGCGCTTCCCGCCCCACCGGCAAATAGAGCTTCGCCGAATCAGGCTTCTAGCTACCGCCACCGCCCTGATCCCCCTGCCCGGATCCCCCAGCGAGGGTGAGCGGATTCCCGGACCCCGGCCACCATCTTTCCCATTGGGCTGGGCCGGAGGCCCCTAGGTCCTAGGGCCCCCGGGCAACTGCCCATCGTGCCCAATGGGAAAGACGGCCCTGCCTGCATTATGTTATCAGTATAGCTATTGAGGACAGTACGGGCCTTATTCTGGTTCAGTCCTTCTGGCAAATTCCTTCTTATATGGACAAAACCATGTGCACTGCAGGTGGGGTAGATGTTACTTGTGCAGAGAGAGTTAGATTTGGGTGGGGTTTTACTTCAAAGTGAGATCTATATTGCAGTGTAAAAATAAAGCAGTCAGTATTTTCCCTGCACAGAAACAAAATAACTCACCCAAATCTAATTCTCTCTGCACATGTTACATCTGCCCCCTGCAGTGCACATGGTTTTGTCCATCTAAGAAGGACTTTGTCAGAAGGAGTGAACCAGAATAAGGCCCTGAGTCTATTTCCATAGTACCCCTTTTCCAGTATTCTTTTATGTTAATTAATTTCAAATATTTGTCTCCAACCTGACTTCTGGGAGTTTAATTGCAAATATAAAATGTAAAGGGTGCAGCCAGGGACGGCATGGATAATTACCATACCAAACATTACTCATCTTTGCCATGCTTATATTTTTCATTTATCATTTTATTCACCCTAACTGACTAGTTTTCATTTTGTATTTTCTATGGACCATCCATATAACGTGGGCTGAGACTGCTGATGTCAGTGGTGACGTAAATGTCCCTCCCTATGCGAATATTGTCTACTTTATGTGGACAATTTTACACAGTATCATTTATTTTTAGACTTTTAGCCAACAGTATCACACTATAGCATTCCTTTCTTTTCTCTTTTGGGTACCCCTCTTGAAAGGTCATCAGATCAGCGCCTGGGGACAATATTCAAATTGTATCTTTTGTATATATGAGTAGGTGATTCATATTACCAATAATTGACCTCATTGGCAGCTGGGGTGCATGGTATTCTACTAAAAAAAATTTTTTTTCCATTATCTGTGCCATAAGACTGCTGTGCGATGGGCCTGATTCTTAGATGTATGGTATTGTACAGGTGCAGAGAAGCGGCTGTGCCGCTAATGTAATATGCTAATGTCGCAGAAAGCATCTAAGGGGAAGAGACGCCTCCTGACAGCATCGCGGATCTGAATGGTGGCAGGTCACCACCACGACCATTGGTTGCAATGTTTCCAGCAACTGTCCTCCTTCTGTCTGCTTGGGAGGGCAGGACATCTGCATCCTCTTACACAGATCCTAGCCTCAGCTCCCCAGAAAACATGGGAGATGCCCACCCCTCTGTTTCCAGGAACCCAGGCCAACAACACCCCTGTTCACCCCCTCCCCCCAAACAGCTGCAGCATGTCAGTCATACCGTGGCTTGGGGGAACACCTGTTCTGTATGTGCGTAGAATGGGTCCTGTGCAGATCACAACAATCAGAACATACTTTGAATTGGGCCAAATATTACTTATTTATTAGAACAAAGTTGAGCTTGTTGGGTTGTTTATGCGCATGCACAGAGAGATCATGCACGGAGAGTCCATGCATATAGCAGGAACCAGGATGGGATGCGGTCCTGGTGATCAGGATGCATGTGTTCAATATACAGACGCTAGCATCTCGACTGCCATCAGAAGACCAGCATCAAGAACCTCAAAAGGATTAGAATGCTGATGCTTGAGAACTGACAGCCGGCATTCCGATTGGTGAGCATTTGGAGTGGTTTAATGTCAGACCGGGTAAGGGGGGTTAGGTGTAGTGACTAGTGGGGGACTTATCGTTATGCTGCAGGGGAGGGTTAGGGGTGTAGGAGGACAGATGGATTCTGGGGTTGGTCTTTTGACCGCCACCATCTTCACCACTGGGATATCATATGTATTCCATCAAGAGTTTCCAGCAGAAGTAGAATTTTGAAATAATGGGGGACATTTACCAAAATGGATTCGTAGAAAAAAGGTGTATTTGTAGGGAGAAATACACCTTTTTTTTACGAATTTGTATTTTCGGGATTTACAATCCCGAAAATACAACAATTCGTAGTCCTAAAGATGGGACATTCGTATTTGTATTTACAAATACGAATGTCTACACCATCGACAGGATACGACAGAAATCACCATTCAAAAGAATGGTGGTTCCTGATGTACTAAGCAGCCGTACTAATAATACGGCTGCTAAGTGGTGTAAAACATCCACGCAAATACGACAGGAAAATACACCCTGCTTTCCCTGTCGTATTTGCTTTAAGCCTGCACGGATCAGTCAGATCCGTGCAGGCTTTAGTGTAAAAAAATAGAAAAAAAAATTAATACGGCATGGGGTCCCCTCCACAGCTGTAACCAGCACCAGGCTGAAAGAGCCGGGGCCGGTAATTAAAAATCAGGGAACCCGACAAATAGGGGTTCCCCGGTTTTTAACAACCAGCCCCAGGCTCCAGGTCCGGGGCTGGTTCCCAAAATACGGGGGACAAAATGACTAGGGGTCCCCCGTATTTCAAGAACCAGCCCCAGGCCAAACCAGCCAGCAGGGTAATGCCACAGCCGGGGGGAGACTTTTTATACAAGTCCCCCCGGCCAAAGCATTCAGTCCTACCGACCAGTCAGCCTGGCCAGGGGCCCTGGGGGAGTGGGGACTCCCCCAATAAAGGGGTCCCCCCCCTCCAGGACTTACCTGACCAGGCTGAAGCCTGGTGCTGTCCACGATGCCCCTGGGCGGTGGGCATCGAGCTGATCTTGGTGTAAAAAAAAGATTAAACTATTGTCTAATACTGGGGCACTATGAGTCCCAGCAAGCCTCCCCCGCAAGCTGGGACTTGGAGAACCACAAGAACCCATTAAAGGGCCCGCTGGGTCTTGTAGTGCCACAGTATTAAAAATAGTACAATAAAACACACTGACACACACCTAAAATAAAACTTTAATACATACAAAGCCCACACATACTAATACTTACCTATCTTCTTTCCGTAGGTAGCCCTGGTCCTGTTTCGTCTTCTGGTCCTGTGTCGGCGTTCTTCTTCATGTCGACGTCGCTGTCGGCGATGGTGTCCGGAGTCCGGAGTCCGACTAAATCCATGTGGAAGCTGTGGAAGGAAACCATACTCACCTGTCCCGGGGCTACGTAGTCCAGGTAAGGGTCTTGGCAAAAAAAAAACCCGACACCCGAAACCAGCCGGACAGCTGAGCCGCATGGTGTTTGTGTACATCGTGCGGCTCCGCCTCCCTAATGCCGCTATTGGCCGCCTTGCGGCCTAGCGGCATTCGGGAGGCGAAGCCGCACGATGTACACAAACACCGAGCGGCTCCCTGCTGTCCGGCTGGTTTCGGGTGTCGGTTTGTTTTTTTGCCAAGACCCTTACCTGGACTACGTCACCCTGGGAAGGGATTCACATATGCTGAAGGGAGAACCAGAAGACCAGTATAGGAGGGGGCAGAGGCTCACCATTGTAGTGGTAAGAGCAGAGACACACATGGGAAGAATCTGTGTGGCTCTTTCACTGTGAAAGTTTGGGGAGGTAGAGAATAAAGGAGGCGATATGGAGGCAGGGAAACATGTATGAGTGGGCAGCCAGGGGAAAACTACTTCCATGACACAATCTCAAAACAGTTATGGAGCAGTTCTCTGCTGCACAGTCACTTTGTCAGTGGCAGATAAGGGAGCACTGAAGGCCCTGGCACAAACTGCTTCTGATTCACAGGGAGATATCTGCCTCTGACTAAAGGTCCATACACACTCGACAATGTTCCCCCTGGCCAGAGATTTTCACAGCAGGATGCTATGGAAAGTCTTCACCCTGTCGCTCATCTGCTGGTAATATCAGCAGATGAGCGCCACCAGAGGCCATGATGCGGGAGCACGCACCGCTTATTGCCAGGCCATACACACTGGGCGGCTTTTGAGCTGAAAGCAGTTTAAACTGTAAAAGTGAGCTGTATTGACATACCTGGCTATGGCATTCATCCAGTAATATCCAGTGCAACCCCTCCCTATGGTATTTAGCCCCACCCCATTTCATGTGGCTCCACCCATATTCTAGGTAGGCTTGTACAAATACGTCTTATGGTGACAGAGAAAATCACCAGGACTCAGACCAGGCTGCAGGGGGGCTTTAATTAAAATGAGCTTATAATGTGGCCAGCACTGTGGCCACTTCTGCACAGCCTGCAGACTATAAGATGCTGCTACCTTCACAATAGGCTGAGGAGAGTTATAAGCAGCCAGCCAATCAGCTTTTGTCTGTCATGTTACATGCAGTGGGGCAGATGCACTGTAGCCAAATCAAGTCCTCCAGCATGAAGAGCCGCGCAGCTACCCACTACACTACGCAACACAGTGATGTGAACGGTCTGTAGAGTGCTGATATAATCTGTGGCATCCGCAGCCCTAGTGGCGAAACCCGAGTCCCGGCAGCGTCTGAGATGGCCCGCCCCTTGGCGAAACCTGAGTCGCGGCAGCGTCTGAGACTGCCCGCCCCTTCGTGGATTAGCGCTGCAGGAGATGTTGTAGTGTAATGTCCTGTATTTCAGGTCAGGCCGACCCCCTCCACCCCTGGGGGGAGGGGAAGAGGCGCTTGACTTCAGCTGCATAAACACTACTGTACTCCCTGGAACAGACAATAGTGCAATGGCACTGTAGCCAAATCAAGTCCTCTTGCTCTACAGTACCAACACTTCATGAACACCTACAGTAGCTGGGGCACTGGTGTACTCGTTACTGACTGACACGTTATTAATGATCCACAGGTTGAGCTAATTACTTCACTTACAGTATGATTCTGTCAGGAGACCTGTAAAACATTAACTGTCTTATTTGTCTAGTTTTGTTAAAACTGTTACATTTAATGGTCTAGTTTTATTAAATATCACTCTACGAAATATTCAAATAGAAGAAAAAAAAAGCTTAACTTCGTAATCGAACACAAGTCTCCAGCATGAAGAGCCGCGCAGCTACCCACTACACTACGCAACACAGTGATGTGTACGGTCTGTAGAGTGCTGATATAATCAGTGGCATACGCAGCCCTAAATGAATTAGCGCTGTAATGTGATGTAATGTACTTTACTGTATTTCAGGTCAAGTCGACCCCCTCCACCCCTGGAAAGGGAGGAGGCGGTTGACTTCAGCTGCATACACACTATGCACAGTACCAACAGTTCAAAATATTCAGCATCGGCTACGTGATCGTGAAGGTAAATGTTTTATAAGATCATGGGGGAGATTCTCTAAGCGAAAAATGCGGTAAAAACCCTGTTATCGGGGTTTTTACCGCATTTTGGGTTGCTCTAAGCATCCCCTGCCGGGTTACCGCGGCGGGGGGCATCGCCAGAAAAATCTGCCGATGCCCCATAGAAGCCAATGGGCTTCTACCGCAACCCTCCGCCACCCCGCGCCGATCCCCCGCCGCCCCACATCGCCCCCTCCCCCCTCACCTGTGTCCGGGCAGCACAGAGCTGTGCTGCCCGGACCTGTGACCTCCTCCCTGCACTGATCCTCTTCCGGGTGCAGGGAGGAGGAGAGCCCGGAGCAGCAGCTGGGACCCGACGACTCTCACCGCAAGGGACAGCTCTTAACGCAAGAGCTGTCCTTTGCCTTAATTATCGCATATGTTACAACATATGCGATAATTATAAATTCAATGGGCGGCGAAGGGGGACGGAGATTCTTAGAGAATCTCCCCCCATGACACTACACAGCCCTTTTGCACGCTCCGATGTTCACGAGCGACTCATTGGCACGAGCGTCTCATTTCCTACGAGCGTCCCATCGCGCACGAGCGTCTCATACTGTAAGCGCGCTCCGTACGGCGAATGGGGGGATTCCATTGCCACATTACAGTATACCACTCCGACTCTAGCTTGATGGAGCATTAGCCACCCAGTGGTGGTGGATTGTATTGCATGGCATGCACCCACGCCCCTTGGCGGATGCCGGCGCAAGAAGAATATCGGAGTGCCAGAAACTCCACCATAGCGTCCTGGCGGCAAGGATGAGACCTGCCCCATCTGTATTAAGCTTTAACAAAAGATAAATGCAAGGGTGATAAGGAGAGATAAACATCCAGCCAATCACCTGCTAACTGCCATGTTACAGGCTGTGTTTGAAAAAAGTCAGTAAGGAGCTGATTGGCTGGACATTTATCTCTCCTTATCACACTTGCATTTATCTCTTGTTAAGGCCTAATTCATCTGCCCCAGTGTTTAAAAAAATGTTTGAAAAATGCTCATAAGTTTTTGAGCCATTTATATGGAGATGGGAAGCATGATGGATCTCTTGCACTCTGCATGGGGATAGTAAAAATTCTACTAATAATAATGCATACCCTCCAACATATGAAGGGTAAAAATCGGTACACATGCGAGAAGGGGGCGTGACCACGGGTAAAATGGGCGTGGTCATACCCCCTTTGCAAATATGTACTGAGATTTTTTTGCTTTCCACCCTCCACATCCACACAGCAACCCAAAGGCGCTGTGTTTAATTATAGTCCCGATAATTTAAAATTAAATGAACAACTCACTGTGAGGCTGCGCGACCCGTCCGCTCGAGAATCCCCTCACGTCAAGGCTGCTCTGTCTGTGTGTGGCGCCCACTAATTCAAAAAGCGCATGTGCCAGGGGCGTGTGAGACGGCACAGTGGATAGCCCCAGTGACAGAGCTGCGGTTCAATGGGCCACGTGACGTCATGACGCGGTGCATGCTGCCCAGACCACAATGCACCCCTGGGAACGGGTGTATTGGCTTAGATTTCAGCTTTACACCAGCCGGGGCCCATTCAAGACTATGCATCACCAGCGCGGAGTCTGAGGACCTGAGGAATGGCCAGAAAACGGTACAATCGGTACATTTTTTTTAGCCGTACAGACCGATAAAAAACGGTACTGTACCGGCTTATTCGGTACAGTTGGAGGGTATGATAATGGTTATGGTCGATTATGTAAATTAACATAAAGTAGTAAGTCCGATTTTAATGGCTGCCTGCAACTACAGCCAGTTTTTATGTGACTCCGAATCAGCCCCAATACCCGTTCTAGAGAAAAAAAGAAAAACAATGTTCCCCTGTCACTGAACTGTAAATAGTTCACAATGAAACTCTTTAAAAAATGTTTTAATAGCTATTAATAAACATTCTCAAGTTTTATATTTTCCTAGTCAAGTTTACCTACTGTATTTGCAGATGAACAGTTCTCTAGAAATATAGGGGGAAATTTACTAAAGGAAATTTGTAAAAAATAGGTGTATTTGTATCCAGAAATGTACTTATTTTTGACATTTACTATCCCGAAAACACGGCAATTCGTATTCGTATTGATGTGCTATCAATACGAATACGAATTGCCGTATTTTCGGGATAGTAAATGTCAAAAATAAGTGTATTTCTGGATACAAATACACCTATTTTTTTACAAATTTCCTTTAGTAAATTTCCCCCTAAATAAAGTCTAGAACTGACAATCACCTAGCATTGAATGATAGGCCTGGCATTGCTTTATAGTGATAGGAGGTGGAGATCTGAGATGATGTGAGATGGTGGCAACCCACACCAGGGCCGTAACTAGGGGGTGCTGGGGGGTCATGCGTACCGGGCGCTGCATGTGGGGGGCGCTGTCGAGCCGGGCAGCGGGGGTCCGGGGACAGGCAGCGTGCATCCGGGCGACGGGCGTAGCGGCAGCTGGAAGCAAGCTACGCTATTTGCCCGGCGGGAAGTAGATTTTGAAAAGTCTTGCCGGACGCTGATTGGCTGAATTCTCTCAGCCAAATAGCATCCGGCAAGTCAAAATCAGCAGCGCTTCCCGAAGCTCACTACGAGGAATAAAGCCGCCGCAGCGCTGCCCGTCCCTGGACCCCACTGCCCGTCCCCCTGCCGCCTGGACTGGAACCCCCGCTGCCTGGTTCGGAACCCCCGCTGCCTGTCCCTGGACCCCGCTGCCCGTCCCCCTGCTGCCTGGACTGGAACCCCCGCTGCCTGGGCCAGAACCCCCACTGCCTGTCCCTGGACCCCGCTGCCTGTCCCGGGACCCCCGCTGCACAACGGTATGTGGGCGCAGGGTCTGCTCAGCCTCCGGTGCCAGGGGCAAGGCAGTCATTTGCCCCCCCCAGTCAGTGTGGGGGGGGGGGGGCAACCAAATGACTGCCTTGCCCCGGGCGCCGGAAACCCTAGTTTCGGCCCTGCCCACACATTGGGATTTGATTTCTTCATCAGCGTAGATGTGTGCCAGGCAAGTCTTTCTTCTTTACTGCGTGATCAAAATTATTTGTCCAGATTCCTATACAAGGATGAGAAAGCTGCACTGGACATTTTATGTTGAGAGCAACATCCTATCTGACAGGCACAAGAGGGAAGGCGGGCATGCTGGCACACTTCACCAATACAGCATTGTAAAGGAATTATAAGAGATGTTGTGGTAAATTATCTAAAGGAAATTTGTAAAAAATAGGTGTATTTGTATCCAGAAATACACTTATTTTTGACATTTAGGGGGAAATTTACTAATATGAAAAACCGAGTTTTTCGTATTAGTATTTTCTCTACGACTGCATACGACTGTTTCAGTCGTATGCAAAGTCGTGTTCCGGAGGGTCATTTACAAAGCAGTCAGATACGACTGCTTTGTAACCCACCGATGTCGTAGGAATTCGTATTAGCGGCCGTATATACGGCTGCTAATACGAATTATTTGTAGCAGTCTGCATGGATCAGTCAGATCCGTGCAGGCTGCAAGGTGTAAAAAAAAATTAAATAAATAAATAAAAAAAACGGCGTGGGGTCCCCCCCACAGCCGAAACCAGCACCAGGCTGACAGAGCCTGGAGCCGGTAATTAAAAATCAGGGAACCCGACAAATAGGGGTTCCCTGATTTTTAACAACCAGCCCCAGGCTCCTGCTCTGGGGCTGGTTCCCAAAATACGGGGGACAAAATAACTAGGGGTCCCCCGTATTTTAAGAACCAGTCCCAGGCAAAACCAGCCAGCAGGGTAATGCCACAGCCGGGGGGAGACTTTTTATGCAAGTCCCCCCGGCCAAAGCATTAACCCTACCGACCAGTCAGCCTGGCCAGGGGCCCTAGGGGAGTGGGGACCCCCCCAATAAAGGGGTCCCCCCCTCCAGGACTTACCTGACCAGGCTGAAGCCTGGTGCTGTCCTCGATGCCCCTGGGCGGTGGGCATCGAGCTGATAGTGGTGTAAAAAATAGAACAAACTATTGTTTTTTCCTGTGGCACTACAAGTGCCAGCAAGCCTCCCCAGCAAGCTGGGACTTGGAGAACCACAAGTCCCAGCCTGCTGGGCATTAAAGGGCCCGCTGAGTTTTGTAGTGCCACAGTAAAAAAAATAGTTAAATAAAACACACTGACACCCATTTTAAATAAAAGTTTAATACACACATTACACACATACTGATACTTACCTATCTTGATCCCGTTGGTAGGTCGCTGGCTCCGGTTTTGGCGGCTCCGTGTCGGCGGCTCCGTGTCGGCGGCTCCGGGGACGGCGTCCTGTCCGAGGATAATCCATGTTGGACCTGTGGAAGGAAATCCTACTTACCCAGGTCCTCCATGGATGGTCTTCTTTCTTCATCTGTCGACATCCAGGTCTTCTGGCAGCTGCTGACGACTTCCAGCAGCTGCCGGCATCTCCCGCGACGCTCCCCGGCTTTCAGAGCCGGAGAGATCCTTCCTCTTCGGCGTCTGGGCTCAGAATGAATTCTGGACAATCAGGAGCCGCCTAGCGGCCAATCAGGAAAGACCTTTCCTGATTGGCCGCTAGGCGGCTCCTGATTGGCCAGAATTCATTCTGAGCCCAGACGCCGAAGAGGAAGGATCTCTCCGGCTCTGAAAGCCGGGGAGCGTCGCGGGAGATGCCGGCAGCTGCTGGAAGTCGTCAGCAGCTGCCAGAAGACCTGGATGTCGACAGATGAAGAAAGAAGACCATCCATGGAGGACCTGGGTAAGTAGGATTTCCTTCCACAGGTCCAACATGGATTATCCTCGGACAGGACGCCGTCCCCGGAGCCGCCGACACGGAGCCGCCGACACGGAGCCGCCGACACCGGAGCCAGCGACCTACCAACGGGATCAAGATAGGTAAGTATCAGTATGTGTGTAATGTGTGTATTAAACTTTTATTTAAAATGGGTGTCAGTGTGTTTTATTTAACTATTTTTTTTACTGTGGCACTACAAAACTCAGCGGGCCCTTTAATGCCCAGCAGGCTGGGACTTGTGGTTCTCCAAGTCCCAGCTTGCTGGGGAGGCTTGCTGGCACTTGTAGTGCCACAGTAAAAAACAATAGTTTGTTCTATTTTTTACACCACTATCAGCTCGATGCCCACCGCCCAGGGGCATCGAGGACAGCACCAGGCTTCAGCCTGGTCAGGTAAGTCCTGGAGGGGGGGACCCCTTTATTGGGGGGGTCCCCACTCCCCTGGGGCCCCTGGCCAGGCTGACTGGTCGGTAGGGTTAATGCTTTGGCCGGGGGGGACTTGCATAAAAAGTCTCCCCCCGGCTGTGGCATTACCCTGCTGGCTGGTTTTGCCTGGGGCTGGTTCTTAAAATACGGGGGACCCCTAGTCATTTTGTCCCCCGTATTTTGGGAACCAGCCCCAGAGCAGGAGCCTGGGGCTGGTTGTTAAAAATCAGGAAACCCCTATTTGTCGGGTTCCCTGATTTTTAATTACCGGCTCCAGGCTCTGTCAGCCTGGTGCTGGTTTCGGCTGTGGGGGGGACCCCACGCTGTTTTTTTATTTATTTATTTAATTTTTCTATTTTTTTACACTGAAGCCTGCACGGATCTGACTGATCCGTGCAGGCTTAAAGCAAATAGAACAGGAAAATGGTGTTCTATTTTCCTGTCGTATTTGCGTGGGTGTTTTACACCACTAAGCAGCCGTATTATCAGTACGTCTGCTTAGTAAATCAGAAACCACCATTCTTTTGAATGGTGATTTCTGTCGTATCCTATCGATGGTGTAGACATTCGTATTTGTAAATACAAATACGAATGTTCCATCTTTAGGAATACGAATTGTTGTATTTTTGGGATTGTAAATCCCGAAAATACAAATTCGTAAAAAAAAGGTGTATTTCTCCCTACGAATACACCTTTTTTCTACGAATCCATTTTGGTAAATGTCCCCTTTACTATCCCGAAAATACGGCAATTCGTATTCGTATTGATATCACATCAATACGAATACGAATTGCCGTATTTTCGGGATAGTAAATGTAAAAAATAAGTGTATTTCTGGATACAAATACGCCTATTTTTTACAAATTTCCTTTAGTAAATTTCCCCCGTTGTGGTAAATTAACTAAGATGGAAGTTCTATGGAAGATGGGGTGTTGCCAATAGCAACAATCAAATTCTACATATTTATTAAGCACCTTCTCGAAGATAATAGATAGAATCCGACTGGTTGTTATGGGCAGGGCCGCCATCAGGGGAAGGCTGTGAGTATAGCTATCCTGGGCCGGCCTCTCTGACAGAGAGGGAAGGGCCGGGCCACTCATTCAACCACAGCCCCCCCAACTGCCTCTGCTATGCTGCCTGCGCTCAGTTCGCTGAACGAAGCCCTGCTCCCAGGGCACAGACTTCTTCACCTTCGGACGCCAGCGGCCAATTAAAATGCGGCACTGGCTGGAAAGCCAATCAGAGCTCCCACATTGGCAGCTGAACTGATTGGCTGCTAGGACGTGAGCCTCAATTGGCTTACAAGTTGGAGCTATATTTTAAATGGCCACTAGCGTCCAGAGGTGAAGAAGCATGCGCTCAGGTAGCAGTGGGCTTCGTTCAGTGCACTGAGTGCAGGCAGCACAGCGAAAGGGGGGGTGAGTGAGTCTGCACTTCATTCTGCTCCCTCCAACTCCCATTTTAGTAAATTTACTGGTACTGCTTTCCTAGCACGGCGCCCGTCTCATTGATTGTATGCCTTAAGTTTAAGGTACTTAAAGCATACAATCAACGAGATGGACCCGATTTTTTAATCTCATGGATCTTATGCACCCATAAGATGCCTGAGATCCATGAGATCCATGAGATAAAAAATCGTGAGCCCCCAATAACCATTGTTAATGCCACCAGCACTATCAACGCCAACCTGAAGCGTGGCGAGCGCAGCGAACCCGCGAGGGGTGGCGGTACGCGCCCTCCGACCTTTTCATACCCCCACTATCCACGTCGGCGTGGAGGTGATTTTACATAGTGTGGCGAGCGCAGCGAGCCACCGTGCCCGAAGCGTTGCGAGCGAAGCGAGCCCCGCGAGGGGACGCGGACTACTTTACATGTATTCAGCGTCCCCACGCCGGGCTCGCTGCGCTGGCCACGCTTCGGGCTCGGTGGCTCGCTACGCTTGCCACACTATATAAAATCACCTCCACGCCGACGTGGATAGTGGGGGTATGAAAAGGTCGGAGGACGCGTACCGCCGCCCCTCGCGGGCTCGCTGTGCTCGCCACGCTTCGGGTTGGCGTCAATAGTGGGGTGGCGTTAACAATGGGTGGGCCATTTCACCCATGAGGCGGGGGGTTTAGCAATTAAAATTGGGGTTTTGGGGCCTTTTTACATTGATTCCAATGTAAAAATCTCGTCGATTGCGTCAATTGCATCATCTCATGCATCTTATGCCGCACAAACACATAAGATGCATGAGATGCTTGAGATATCAGCCCCACACATACAATCTAGATCGTGGGCGCCGTGTTAGGAAAGCAGTACTAATTTACCTTGTAGTGTGAATACACAACATGACTAGATAATTATCACTCTTCTTCCTGACTGACTACTTGTTTTACCATCTCCATAATGCAAATAGCTCCTCTGCTACCTGTCATCTTCTGTTGGCCGAATATGCCTGGTATTGCAAGATGGGGTCTTCCTATGCTTCTCTACTTTTGAAATTGCCTCTCTGGGAGAAGCGCGGAGAGGCAACACATTGAGGGGAGGAGGCTGACATCACTAGGCTTTGCCCCCATGCTACATGAATGCGTGATTCACGGGTCCACGGAAAAGGGGGCTTAAATGATGCAAAAAGATGCTATTCATATAATTTTCCTAAAATTGACAAAGCCGTCTGAGCGCCGCGAAACGCGTCTTGAGGAGTCCATAGAGGAGGATCAGCAGCTGAGGACCTGCAGGGCACTTCACCAACATTACTTGCCCGCCGCCTGACTGACATTTATCTGCGACAACCAGGTCCCCACTGCGCATACAGACAGCCGGCTGGGAAGTGAGTCCAGCAGCCGCTGTCTGCACCAGAGGTCTACGCTGCACACGCCAGCACATGTAAATGCATGACCCTGTGCCTGTTCCTGACCCAGTGGAGCACCATCCATCCTAGCCCAAAGTCGGGCCGCCGGCTGGCGCAGCACCCGGAAAAAGGGTTCTAATAACACCAGGCATTTGGCTCGGCACATCCATCAGGCCAATTCACACATGCCCTCATGATCGGAGGAGACAGCACCAAGCACCAATAAGGAGTTCTTGCTATACATATGGTGTGTATCCGTCCTGGAAGCCCTGATCCCACTTGGAAGGATTTATAAAATTTTGCCCACAGAAAATTTGTACGAGACTGAAACATCTGTCCACACCTGGCAATTTATCCGTCCAATCAGGAACTGGTAACTATTGGTTACATCTCATGCAAATGCTTTGAAATGGCTTTTTTATAATCTTTTTTTATAATCTTTTTATTGAAGTATTGCATGCATGCAAACTATTGTCTTTTATTATAATTTTGTGTGTCTATAATTTTGTGTGTTTATATTGTGTTTTTGTGTTACTTGTGTAATAAATTGTTTTAGCGTACAGAAGGCGCCCACTGGTTCTTTTTTCCTGTTCTCATATAATTTTAGCCCTGCACCCTTTCCGTGGACCCACAAATTTTAGTATTTGAGTAAGTGGGGAAGGGGGTGCGGGGGCTCTTGGAAGGGAGGGGGACCTGATTTTCGGGAGCAAGTATGATCTATGTCAGGCCTGGCCAAACTGTGGCTCTCCAGATGTTGTCAAACTACAAATCCCATCATGCCTTGCCACAGTTTTGCTATGAGGGAGTGTTAAAACTGTGGCAAAGCATGCTGGGATCTGTAGTTTTACAACACCTGGAGAGCCACAGGTTGGCCTGTCCTGATCTATGTCATACTTGCCTACCTGACCCTGTCCATGAGGGAGAAAATGCTCTGTTCCTGGACTTCCCTGGTAATGTATGATTGCCATCACCTGCGGGGAACTAGTTAATTGCCTGGGACGGTGAGAGTGCTCACACCGGCACTGGCGGTGTGGGCTCCACTGAACTCAGGGGACCACTGATCTCAGTTTTCCCTGTGGGATGGTAATTGTAAAAATGCAGTAAAGCATATAATTTTGAGGAGATGAATGGAGTTTAAGAAGTGTGGTGAAACAGGGTTAGTTTCACAAGAGAGTGATATATTTCTCTGTTCACAACTGCTCTGTAAAGGGTTAAGAAGGAGCTGTCCAGCCTCAGAGAGAGAGGCTGGTTTCACACACTCCGGCTCCTGCCGGACGGTGAAATCCCGCACAGCCAGGGAGCCGTGCCGCACACACTAGTTTATCATGGAAGGGATGGCCACAGCACGGCAGCCATCCCTTCCAGTGGCGGGATCCGGCTGCAACCGTGCGGCCGGGTCGTGGCCGTCCCGTGTGAATGGACACAATAGTGTCCATTCACAACTAATGTGTGCAGCACGGCTCCCTGGCCGTGCGGGATTTCACCGTACGGCAGGAGCCGGAGTGTGTGAAACCAGCCAGAGTGCTTTGCAGCCAGGTAACAGAACTTGATTCACTGCAAAGCCAGGAATGGGTTTCTGAGGTGTGTCTGGGGGAAAGAAGGGTGGGCTTTCAAGCACATGGCTCCAGTCCAGGTTTTCAGGTGGGAACTGGACTAATTGAAGGAGAATAGATTTAAACCTTGTTCAGTTTGGTGCTCAGTGCGCTGATGTCTGATGGTGCCAGTGAGCAGGGACAAGTATTATAGTGCCAGGGACTTGGACTGCCAGTGCCCGGAAGCATGGAGCACTGCGTGGACAAGTATATTTATTTGATTGTTTAATGAAGCCTTGTTTGCTGTGAAGCGGAGTTGTGGCTTTTATGTCATTAAATACATGCACAAAATACTGAAAACTGCCCGCTGTGTCCTATCTGAAAGGCAAACCTGTTACAGAAGCCTTTTTTATTGTATGTTACATCTATAACATTGCTGCCTACACTCCCTGAAATAACAGCAATCTCCCTCTCTCCCTCATTAGTCTAGTAATCTCCCTCATGTAACCTAGCCCACATTATACTGTTACATTTTGGGGGAGAAAAGGAATGAGAGATGGATATATTTACATTGAATCATTATAGCACCATTTCCCGGCACTTTACCAAGTACCAATGTGTGATATTATTGTGTGCATGTGTGATATTATAGTGTGCATGTGTGATATTATTGTGTGCATGTGTGATATTATTGTGTGCATGTAATAAATGTAAAATTTGTCGACATGCAAGTCGAGAACGACACAAGTTTTATAATCATGATAACAGCAAGTTCTTCGAGATAAAAAGTCGTATGTGTTGTACTACTACTAATGTTATTTACCTCTTAGAATGTAGGTGTGGGAGACGCTACGTAGGTAAAACTAAAAGGCAACTAAAATTGCGCATTTTAGAACATGCTCGAAGTATAAAGAACAAAGTGTTTCAACATAGTGTACCGAGACATTTTATGAACTGCTGTGACTCTAATGTTGATAATCTAACGTTCAAAGCCATTGAACATATTACTCTAGATGAGCGTGGTGGGGATATCCAGAAAAAACTAAGCAAAAGAGAAACTTTCTGGATTTACACGCTGGGAACTATGGCCCCTAGAGGTTTAAACGAGGGTTTTGACATCACCCCCTTTCTGTGATTAATCAGTGCCCTGGTATCGCTGGCCCCCTGGTCTGATGGACAATGTTGAGCTGTGCTCTGTACTTCAGACTAATAGGAGGTCATGATCGGACATCGTGTTCACAGTGGTGATGCCGACCCTTGTGTCGACATAATGTATGAATATCTGATACCATGGCCCTTATTCTAATTCGGACGGTACGGCCCGCGTGCGGCCGTACCGCCGATGTTTTTCTTCTGCACATGCGCAGAGGTCAATCTGCGCATGTGCAGCCCCCTTCGCCGCAGACGTATTTCGTCCGCCGCAAAGGGGGCGTATAGGGGCGTGAGGGGCTTCATACCCTCATTTCCCTATGTGTACGCCCCGCGTTTCATGGGCGTTCCCATGCAAACGCGGGGCGTATGCATGGTAATGAGGGTATGACGCAACTCATGGGGGCGGAAAGCTGACGTCGCCGGATGTCAGCTCTCAGCCCCCATACAAGCTAGCACACGGACGATTGTCCGTGTGGTCTCAGCTTGCGGGAGCTGCCGGGGCGTGCGGACCTGCCTTCGATGGTCGACGACCATCGAATGCAGGGGGCAGCTCCCACCATGGTGGAGGCGTACGCCTCCACCATTTTTATGCGGATCGCCAGCCGTCCGTGTACGGACGGCCGTGGCGATCCGTCTCGTGGGCGGGGATTGGTTTGTGCGGCCAGAGCACCGTGTGCGGCTCTGGCCGCACCAACCAGAATAAGGGCCCATGTTCTAATCACTCTCTTATCATCTTCATATTATTAATATATATCTCTTCTAACTATCATGTTTGCTGCTAGAATCTGTCTATGTATATAGATATAAATTTAGAAAAATTAATTATGTAACTATGCTTCATCAAATGCTGCTATATAGATTTTGTTCTTTTATATTGTATTACCAAGACTGCAATACTGCATGTTATAATTGTATATATATATTTTCTTGCTGCTAATGTATATTTTGTTGTTACAGGCTGAGATCAGGCACCAAGTTTCATATACACCTTTAATGATTTTTAATTAACTTTTTATAATGTATTTTTGTATTTTTCTATTTTTATATATACATATATATGTTTTTATGAATCTATGAAATATAAATGAGTTTGGATGTATGTCTATTTGTTGCTGGGTGTCAGCCTGCTGTGTATTGTTGTAAATCTGTATGTTAATTTCTGCTGTTGTTGCTTGCCAGCACTCTTGATAATTAGTGAATTAGATGAATGATTTCACCTGTGGATAGAATAGATTATAAAAGCTGGATACTTACCTGAGTTAACCACACCCCCTGATGAAGACCGTAGTCGAAACGCGTTGGGCGTGGCTTATTCTTGCTGACGGAGTGACGTCCTGTCTTCCACCTGTGGTCCCGGTGCTCCCGATCGTGTGCGGCGAAGCCCTGAGGCTTGGTTCAAGGATCCCTGGGTCTGCGGCTGAGTGGCGGTGCTTTGGCACAATTCGAGGAGGTCCACCGAGATTAGGCTTCTACTAGGCTGGCAAGCATATTCATTTAAACTTTCAATGTACGTGAGCCTTATTGTGCAGTAAATTTGTCTTGAATTATATGCTCATGGTTGCGTCTCTTCTCTGTTTTTTTGCATATATATATATATATATATATATATATATATATATATATATAAGAGTCCAAAAGAACAGCACTCACGAGGCAGTTGATATCAAGAGATAAAGTCTGTATTAAAGAACAAGCTTTTGGGGTGTGACCCCCTTCATCAGGTACACCCCTGATTTTTTGCTGTCTCTACCTGATGAAGGGGGTCACACCCCGAAAGCTCGTTCTTTAATACAGACTTTATCTCTTGTTATCAACTGCCTTCTGAGTGCTGTTCTTTTGGACTCTTGTATTAATACTACTACTCGGGCACCGGGGCCTATTGCCAGGAGTTACTGCGAGTGCCGGTTGATTTGGAATTATACAGTATATATATATATATATATATATATCGAAAAGAAGTGATGGTACAAGCGCCAAGTGGATCCCCCCAAAAAGAGATAGTTCTGTTCTCTTGGTCACAAGATGTGTCTAATCTCCCCCGTGTGCACCGTTCCTCTTTCCTGTACATTGCTGTGGCGTTGTTTGGCTGTCATAGATGCTGTCTTGAAAAAGGACCATTACAGTTTTTCTTCAGCCTGCGCTGGTACACCCCCTTGCTTTCTACCCACTGCCAAGTTGACGTAACTCGGACCAGGCCCCGTCGCACCACCCACACAGGTCTGAGAGACCAGAACGTGGGGATAAGAAAACCCAAGGTGTCCTGGATGTTTACCTGTAAACACGCTCATAACAAAGTGGTTGGAATCCACCAATGACGGTACACATGTACACATTTGGGGTGATCATTCACTAAAGGTGAAGGGATCCATTTTGAAGTATAAACCTACTGCACCAGAAGGCGCCCATCTCACTCTTTTTTCTATATATATATATATATATATATATATATATATATATATATATATAAACATCCTGAAGCCATTAGCCTTAAGAGTAAAACAGTAATACAATGTCTATGTTGTTCATATATATCTTCATGTTTTGAGGGGGTCGGGAATTTAGAAAACGTGTACTTCATTACTGTAAACTAGCTGAAGCTTACTAAAGTTGAACTCGTACAAAGCACTGTGCCAACCCATGCCAGTAACTATTTCATTTAGTGAGTGCAGAGGTGGGCACATGGGAATTTGAATCTGCTTCATTCTAGCACAAAGGGAGCCCCTTTATTCACCCCAACTGCTCCCCCCCCCCCCCCCCACCCCTCTGCTCTAAACATATGACCCTGATATATTGGCTCTGCTGGTCTTGGCACAGGAAGTAAGGGTATCATAAAGAAATAAACCCTAGTAATTTTGTGGTGTGCAATCTACATTCTAAGGATATTTGGCGAGGACGAAGCTTATGTACTCTGTGGTCACACTGGATTCAGGAAATTCACTTTGTATTTCATGCTGTGACCTCAACACAAGACAACACAGGTAGAGAAACACAGGCAGCCAATATGGGTGCAATTACCGTCGCTGTCCAAGGTGCTTAAAAAGTCCAACTGCTGTCATCAGCAGAAAAAAAAGGTGGCGTAAATGGGTCACATTTCACAAAGACACCCAGTAACAGTTGTTTCTTTTTATGGTTTTTGTCCAAGCCGAGACACAAAGGGGTTAATCTCAGTCCTCTATTCCACCCCCACATTTTTTCGAGAATGTTAACCTTGACGTTCTTGATTATAACATTTGTGCCAAACCTTTGTTTTCTTTCTCGCTCACTCGTGTATTCTCTCTCTCTCTCTTTTCTCTCTGTCTTGAGTTTATCCTGCAGGATATTGCCAGAGCTGTGCCATATTTCATTTCATATTTGTTTTCTGCCTTCAGCTCCTTCTCTGGTTGTGTGCCATGAAAAAAAATCACCAGCCCTGCCAAGCAACATTGTTCTCGAACAGGGAACAAAAACTGGCTACAAAGACACCTCTCAGTTTTCTCCCAATTCTGTGTTCCTTCACTTGTTCTATAAGCTCATTACAGATTTATTTATGTTTTATGTATTGTTACTACTCTCTCGGAACACGATTACTGGCAGTTTGTGGAATTGTAACTCACTGGTCCTGCTAATACTAATTCACTTGTTTTATTATTGTCGTTTGAAATGATACAGTAGCATCTTTTTAGTATGGTGATAGAAAATCAACTCCTAAATGTCATTTTTCAAGCCTGTTATCACCGGGCACTTTATCACTTCACCAGGCTTAATACATCTGCCCTTGGATGACAAGTCTCTTGCTCATGTGTCTTCACATTCTGTAGGAGTGTGCAGGAAAGGATGTGTGAAATAGGGATACCAATCCTGGGGCATTTTTTCAATCATGGGATTGAAAAATGGCTAATCCCAGGATTCCCGTGATACCCGGGATTGAGTTAGTCAATATAATGACAAACTTTAATCCTCCCCCCTATTCCCCCACACCAGTGTCACTTACCCGGGCAGCTGTTGGGAGCCGGGCGGCTGTGCGGGAGCCAAAGGAGGCGCTGGAAGCCGACGGCGGTGCAGGAGCATAGAGGTGGTGGCAGTTCAGCAGTCGTGAGCCCAGCGGAAAATCGGTGGTAAGGAGCCCTGCAGTGGTGAGGCGTTTGGATGCCAGACAGTGATGCAGCGGTCGGGAGCCAGGTGTTGGGGTGGCGGGTGGGCGCAGAGTGGCAGGCGGGCTACCCAGCTTGACCTCTGACATCAGGTCATGCTGCACACAGCCGCAGAGCAGCGCGCCAGGATCAGGAGCAGCTCAGCAGCATCTGAGCCTGTTTCTCAGCGCTGCCCGGTATTAGATTTGCGCATGCACAGGCAAATCCTGCTACAATCCCGGGATTCAAATCCTGGCATTTTTAGGGCCAAATCCTGGGATCCCGGTATTGGCCAACCTAGAATGAAGATTCCCTACCATAACAGGTGGCGATGTGCACAGTTAGACAGTGCTGTGATGTCCAATAGAACATACATCCCGTGCACACTGAACATTATATATTGTGCTTTATATCATTCACAACCACATTCACACACATTTCATTGCTGGCCGGGATGTCCCATTGGGAGTGCAGTACACCCAGTAGGGTAACCTGGGAAATAACCCATAGGAGCTCACAGTGGTTGAAACATATACAATATGTCAGTCCAATCCACTGGATTGGACGACATACCCAACGAAAGGGGTGTCATTGATCGCTGTAAAGTTTACTTACCTCCTGTACATATAGGAGGCAGATATTATGTAGGAATGGATTAATTGGTTTGATACCATTAATGTTTTTTTCTGATGGTAGTGGCTTTCCGATGTTTGCAGAAAGTAATGATTTGATATTTACCATTTTCAAATGTATGTGCCAGTCACAGCTGTCTATTTACTACTGGTGCACATGGTACGAGAGGCAACAGACACTCCTGCCTCCGGGCCCAAAGCTCTGTGAGGTTCACTGCGGGATCTAAGTGGGATCACTGCTCCTCAAACAGAGAGCTGCAGTGCACCTGCTGCTGGTGTATGCTGCTTGGCTCTTTTCCTAGAGCACTGCTAACACCTGTCATAGGTAGGGAATCCAATCCCTGGGCATTTTTTCAATACTGGGATTCGGGATGGATAAATGCACAATCCCAGGATTCCTGGGAACCAAGCTTGTCGGCAGTGCGTCCGGGACCCGGACGATGCAGCCAAGAGTGTGGAGGGTGGTGCGGCCAGGGACAAGAGGAGCAGCTTTACGGCCTACACAACAAGACTTCTGACCACGTGATGCTGTGCAGAGCCACACAGCCAGGGACGGGAGAAGTCGTGCACCGTCTGAGCAGGCGCTAAAATGCTGCACGGCATTTGACTGCACATGTGCAACCTATTCCCTAAATCCCGAGATTAATAACTCTAGTCCCGTGATTGAAATCCCAGCAAATTTGTTGCCAAATCCCAGGTTCCTTCCGATCCCGATCCTAAGATTGGCCACACAGGAATGTGACAAGGGCAGTGTCATGATGGGAGGGGCAGCAATGTGCTACTGTAGCGGCATGTGACAGGGACAGTGTCCATGTGGGAACAGAAAATAAAAAGAAGAAGCTGAAAGCCTCAGTCTGAGTATTATATAGTTAGATAAGTAGGCAACCAGGGCAGCACAAAGTACCAGGAGATGAGTGATGTGCTAGTAAGGACAGGGCTGCATGTGACAGGAACAGTGACATGATGTGAGGAGGGCAATGGAGGCACCAGGATTCTGCAGACTTAAAGGCCCCAATACATTAGGCAGACTTGTCCTAATGACAATGAGCTCTCAGCCAATCAGAGGCTGTCCATTCTTTTGAATAGGATTTTTTCTATTATCCTGCCGCTCGCCGCTACCCGGGACCCTGCTCTCCGTCCCCGCTTCCCACCTGCCGCTACCCCGGACCCTGCTTTCCGGTCCCTGCCCGCTGCACCAGCAATTTTGGGCCTATTCAACCTGATTTCTCGGCCCGATCCTCCAGAATCGGGTGAAATCGGGCCCAAATTGCGTAATGTATGGGGGCCTTTTAGTTTTATAGTGGAAGAAGCAGAATCCCCAGCAGCACGGAGCATCAGACGCTGAATGGTGTATTAGTGGGGACAGGGCTGCAGGTCACAAGAGTAATGCCATGATGTGGGATGGGGAATAAATGCAACAGGAAGCAACAAATTGAGACTTAAATAATGGAATGAGCAGGATCCCCTAGCAGCACAGAGTATATCAGGACATGAATAATGTGTTTGGGAGGAATGGTTCATATGTGACAAGATAATTGTCATAATGTGGGAAAGGGAATGGAGTAAAGCAACAGGACACAGGCTCTGAGTTATATAAAGTAAGTAAATGGGCCTCCCAAGATTTCAGAACAGGGCACCTATATGCCATGTGTTTCACCCGTCCCCTGGGTGGCGCTCACACATCATAACTAATTAACCCAGGGTGCATGGGATGGACGATATGCTCTGCTCCCTAGCTCAGTGTCTTACAGATGCTCCCAGAAGACACCACATCTCACCCCAAACAGTGCAGGAGCCGTGAGCGGAATACAATAGGGGTGGAGTTACCAGGCTATCCGGCCCAGTGGGGCTACACCACCCACACACACCTCCTGGCGGCCCTTGTCCAGATTGCTCCTGTCAAACTGACGCAAAGACTGTTGTGTAAAACAAACATCTGCAGGAAACAACGCTGATACACAATTCCTATTTTATCTTTTTATCTCTTGATTTTGTATTTCTACCTTTTCTCCTATCTCACAATGGCCCTTATTCTGATCGGTGCGGATTTCTCCGCATGCGTACGTCCCGCCGATGGTGATCGTCTGCGCATGTGCAGAGGTCACTCTGCGCATGTGCAGGCGATTTCGCCGCACGTATTCTTGACACACCGCACAGGGGGCGTGAGGGGCTACTTAGCCTCATTACCCTATGCATACGCCCCGCGTTTCATGGGCGTTCCCATGCAAACGCGGGGCGTATGCATGGTAATGAGGCCGTGACGCGTGTGTAGGGGGCGGGCATCTGACATCGCCGGATGTCAGCTGCCCGCCCCCATACATGATTTCACACGGACAAGTGTCCATGTGGTCTTGTTTGGCGGGACCTGGTGGAGCGTGCGGCCCTGCATTCGATGTTCGGCGACCATCGAATGCAGGGGCTGCTCCCAAGACGGAGGAGGCGTATCCCCGTCCAATTTCATGCGGATCGCCACATATCCGCGTACGGACGGAGGTGGCGATCCGTATGGAAGGCGGAGATTCGCCTGCACGGTCGCGGCCGCATATTCCTGATCGGGCCGCACCGATCAGAATAAGGCCCAATGTTATTTTTCCGCTCAGTCGTCTCCTTCTCCCACTTTCTCTGCCTTTATATCCCTGTAGATTTTTGTTCAGCGCAACCGCGTATTCCCCTTTTGCAGCCTCCTTCTTTGTTGCAATCCCTGGCCCCTCTTATTTATTTCTAGAACTTGCTCTGTATTTCTCAGAGCTTAAAGAGACTTGATGGCTTCTGAGCTGGAGTCTGGGGTTTAAGATGTATGGAGCTGCCATGTTTTGCTATATTTTGGCCAATGCCTGGACTAAGTACAAGGGATAGCTAGCAGAAACAGTCGGCTTGAGCCAGCCAAATAATAACTGTCCAAACACACACGGCTCAAAATAGCTTTGAGGCGATAGTGAGGGTTTGACTGAGATTGAGATCTGATTGTGTTTCTGTCACAACACAGACAGAGAACACATTAACATCTAGTAAAACGTTACGCTACCTCCCCACAACTGTAGACTGTAGACGCCATGGGGGGCTAAGCACTATATAATTATTATTATTTATTTATAATATGCCAAAATATTATGCTGCTCTGTAAAACAAAGGATATAATTTTATGGATAAAACCTAAAATAATGTTATAACCTTCTATGGAAGGTTATAATCAAAATAGCTTTTATTAAGGACACTACTGATCTGTAAATATATTTGCATTGTACTAAACAAAGCCAGTCAAAACTTTGGCTTCTGCAATGTACTTTCACTTTGAGCTGTGACAATTTTTAGCCCACAAACTCTCCACACCCCTAGTCCCTCTCTGCTTCTACCTCCAATCTCAATGTGCTCATAGCTCTCTCTCTCCATATCCATCAAGTTTGAAACAGACTTGTGTCCCTGCAAAAAATGTTTTCACTTTCTGTTATATTTTACCACACAAAGAAATACTTTGGTCCATCGAGTGGTCTCTAGTGCTCAGAGGCAGCACTTTCCCTCATAGAGATATATTGGTTTTAGTGCTTCTTTGTTTTGTCTGTTATTTCGCTAGTAAATGAGCTTCAGTTTTTTGGGAATGAGGACCGTACCGTCAATTTTTTCACATCCATGCCATGTTTGTCAAGTTTCTGGCTGCCCCATGCAGGAAGGTGCAGCCAATTCAGTATAATAGGTGTGGCTTTAACATCAGTGGGTGGTGCTCTATGCAATGCCGAGATTACCGGCAATGAATTGTGGGGGGGTAGAACTACAGTACGATGATTTTACGATTCCGTGTGATTCACGTCATGGGCCTCCTCTGACCTCCCACTTTCAAGGATGGTTGTAGGGAGGTCCAGAGGATGATGCTGGCTCTGGGAGACTTGATTGCCTTCTGGGGGGCCGGGACTACCACCTGATTTTCGTGAACCACCTGGATGATCCAGGAGAGTATCCTTCATGCTCTCTACCAAAATTTCTTTTTCCTTTCACTGACTTTCCAGAAGTATACTAAAATGCACATGTGGAGCTAAATACTGCTTTACTAACTTAATCTATGTAATAGTTAGATTATACTAGGAAAGTATTATCACTCTCCTCTTTAATTACAATTACTAATGTCAGATCCACTATTGCTATTTTTCTGGAAATGTGGATAGTCTTCCCTTCATCAGTACTGACAAGATGGCCTCCTACTGACTATTAAGTGAACTGTAATTAGTCTCCATAAAACATAAAGGGATATAGGTATTTGTATAATGTGTGCAAGGTGCACACCCTGCACCCACATATTATACTTACCCCCACCGAAGTCCTGCAGTGGAGTCCCTGCACTGCAGACAAAAATTACATGGAAAATGGCCACCGTGGCCATTTATGGGTGATTTGCGGATGCGCACTGGAAATGTCCCCGGGAACAAGGCGCAGGCTCCATGTTCCTGTAGACCTGCGTATGCAAGGTAGAAGCTTGCATATTGGCTATTTGTTGACAGAGAGGAGGGTGTCCGCATTGGAGGCTGCACATTGGCCCTTTACTCTCTTAAACACCCCCCCTGTATAAGGAGATTTAAAAAATAGATAAATGAAAAGCTCATTTAATGCTGTAAATAAAAGAGCTCTTATCACCACATTATTAAAAACACTATGGAAAAGCAAACATGAGATGTATTAGCAGATATATCCCTCATGCCCCTTTCCCACTGCAGCTAAAAAACGGAAAATTGACGATTTTCAGCGCAATTTACCGTTTTAAGGCTGCAGTGGGAAAGTGCCAGAGTTGAAATACCGTTTAAAGTTAAATGGTATTTCAACCCGTTTTTAAAGCAGAGTCCTACACGTTAAAATAACGTTTAAGAGGCAGTGGGAATGCCTCTTAAACGTTATTTAGCCTCCAGGCAGTCCCAGTGCCTGATGAAACCTACTAGTTCTCATCAGGCACTGGGACTGCCTGGACCCCGCATGGACCCTGCATGGACCCCCGCTGCCTCCCCACTGCCCTGCATCCCCGTGCAGGTAAGTACAAGGGGAGGGGAGGTGGGGGCACAGGGCAGGTACGGGGGGTTAGGCACTCTTTACACTGGGGGGGGGGGAGGGATTAGGCACTCTTTACACTGGGGGGGGGGGGTTAGGCACTCTACATTTTACACGGTTCACTGCAATGGGAATGGTACTTAAATGGTATTTAAAACGGTAATCTGCTGCAGTGGGAATGCTAATACCGTTTTAAATACCATTTAAGATCACCAGTACTTTAAACTGGTCTGCAGTGGGAAAGCAGCATCAGCTAGTATTAATTAATAAGACGGAGCAACACGATGGGGCGCTTACAATAAAGCGCATTATAAATTCATCAACATCTGAGTAAAAACAACCACACACTTCTGTCTTTACTACTACACCACTGAATATGAGATGCTATTTATTTGACCACTTACAGTATAATGGTCTTTCTGGCAGTGGTGGAGGGTGCAGCCAGAGCACCCGGAGCAGGCCCATGTCATGCGTCCCCCCCCCTCCCCCAGTCTCCCCTCCCCCCCCCCCCATGGGACAACTACGAGTTGCACTTGCTGAAAACTCCATTCCCCTGACCCCGAGGTGTCGGAGCTGGCTCTCCTATGGAACCGAAACAGGCATGCCCTGCTCCGGCACACGGAGCTCACTGGCACAGAGATGGGTCGTTCGCGAACGAACCGGATCTTTTGAACGGATCCCATTCAAAAACGAGTGAGCCGCCGATCCCAAAAAAAGGTGATCCGTTTCAGTTTCGTTTTCCATTACAATGCATTTTCTTGATCTCAGTGCTGCCACCTGTGGCAGCTGAGATGTACTACCTCTGGAGACAGAGTACAGTGCTTTGACCACAAGTGATAGAAAGATTAGCTGCTGCTGCCAGGGATGGCCATCGGTGCAGACGCCATCGATGGTTGCCATCGATGGTGATTCTGCTCCCAGCCATCGATCAGTGTTTTTACTTGGTCATGTATATTCCCCTTTTTTAAAGCGAGCCGAGGAACCGCCTAAAAGATCCGTATCTTTTCACTGAGAGATCTGTTGGCTCCCGGCTCAGCTTGGTGAACCGTTTGCCCATCTCTACACTGGCAGGAGGAGCGGCCAATTCAAAGAGCTGAGCATGGTGCAGAGAGCATGGACGGGGGTCCTCACAGCCACCTCCTGCAGGCAGTGCTGCCACTGACTGCTGGTCCTGGACATGGGCTGCAGCCCCTGCTCCTATAGCTGCTGCTGCTACTGGTGCTGCTGAGCGGAGGAGAGGTGCTCAGTGTCTCCCCAGCTCAGCCGCTCTCACTGGAGGAGGAGGAAGAGCAGGAGATGAGATTCACATGTATGCATAGGGCAGGCATTCCCAACCACGGTCCTCAAGGCACACCAACAGTGCAGGTTTTAGTGATATCCAGGCTTCAGCACAGATTGTTTAATCAGGATCCCTCAGATACTAATTAAGTCACCTGTGCTCAAGCCTGGATATCTTCAAAACCTGCACTGTTGGTGTGCCTCGAGGACCGTGGTTGGGAATGCCTGGTGTAGGGGAAGGCAGATACATGTGTACACTGTGCTGCAACCTGTTATACCTGCATCTTACACAGTGTCAGGTATCTCCAGAACACATAGCTTGCTGCTCTGGTTGTCAATCATCCTCCCTCTATGCATATGCATGGCTCTCCTATGGAGCCGGAACAGGCAAGCCCTGCTCCGGCACATGGAGCTCACTGGCAGGAGGAGCGGGCAATTCAAAGAGCCAAGCGCGGTGCAGAGAGCGTGGACAGGGGTCCTCACAGCCGCCTCGCTGGACAGTCAACTACAGCAGTACTGCAGAGCTGCCTGGGAGGGCGCCTCTTCAACCCAGCATCCCCCTGCTTTGCAGGATCTGTAGAGCGGGTAGGGCTGGCTCTGGACACACTGCAAGCTCTCCCTGGCCGGCAGGCACATACATGCAATGGGGCATAGGGCACAGCAGGGGGGCGCCCTGCAAACCTTTGGCGTCCAGAGCATGAGCTCCACCGGCGCCACCCTAGCTACGCCTCTGCTTTCTGGTACATGCTATCATCTTACAGTTCTTACAGTTTATAATGATTATTGTGCAATATATTGATTCTGCTGTCATCATCTATATATACAGATGGAGCAGCTCCCATCAGAGCTGCTCCTGGCGATTCTATCGCCAATTGCCACCTTTCGCCATCTGCTGCCACCCTCCGCTGCTCCCCTGTCCTCCCCGTAGCTTCCCGCACTCCCTCTCCCTCTGCTCCCTGCCACCGAGTGCCGTGGGTGTGCGAGCGTGTGAGACGCTTATGCTTATCAGATGGGATGCCTCTCGCCAGCTCAGTGAATCTGGCGATACCCTGAGCTGGCTGAGAGGCGCTCTATCTGTATGTCTAGTGTCTGTGTGTCTCCGAAACACTGCCATCTGTTGGCAGCGAGTGAAACTACATCTCTTTCTCTATCTCCTAGAGTAGTGGTTCCCAACCTTTTTTCTCTCCCGTACCCCTTGATTAGGCTTTTCATTGATAAGTACCCCCTCCTCTCAATTTATAATATAGACAGTACTTATGAGTGGAGTGGAAGTGAGCGGTATGCGTATCCTTATGCATGTCCTTATATTAAGGAGTAGCGGACAGGAATCGTGCCCTTCCGTGTCTGGCCGCTGGTTGTGTACTGTCTCCAGCGTTCCCACTTACACCTGTAGGATTAATGCTGCTGCTTCTTCCACCCGTGTCAGTGCAGGGCAGATGATCGCAGATGTCTGAGGGCAGCACGGGTAGCTCCCATTGGATTGCTGGTCAGGCAAAAGCACAATGAGACGCTGATGATGCTAAAGACATAAGTGACACAAGATGGTTCTTCTCCATAGCAATGGGCCTTCTTCTTCTGCCATCAAAATACTTTTATTCATCTTCCGCCATTACCAATATTATTTTCAAGTACCCCCAACTGGTCTGCAGAGTACCCCCAGGGGTACTACCCCAGGTTGGGAACCACTGTCCTAGAGGCAATCACAAGGTAGCAGCACTTACCAGGCTGTTTGAAAAATAACAGTGTGAATGTATTCATGCTCCTGCATTTCGTAAACAATACTTGGAATTTATATGCAGCAATAATTTCTTTGTAACCTGCTGCATACAACTACACCAAACATTTTAACTAAATAATTAATTACACACAAAAATTTGATTGCAAACAATACAGTCGTTACTAAAAAGTGTGAACTTACCTATATAGGTCACAGATTAACATTATACAAAGGACTTAAATATACTCCCTTTTTCCTGCTTTAACCTACCTTACCTACCGTTCCTATCCCTGCTTACCTACCTACAATCTTTATAGACCTACTTTGAAAAATCATTTTCATTGCCAAAGTGCGAGTAGAAAAGAAAGACCGAGATATCTTATCACGCACATTAGCGGCCAAAATAACAACACCCCTAGGCCGAGAAAGTATGCTGATGAGGAATAAAAAATGACTTCTTGAATTAAGCCTGTGGTTGCTTATGTAAATTGACCGCCAGTGCCTTCCAAGAAGAATGGGGCTTCCAAAGAGATACGTCCATGTCGTTTGCCCTGGGTAGTTTATATGAAAGTAGCTGAAGTCTCTTTCTTCGATCATTCTGTGAAGTAGTTCCATTCATATATGCTGAGATCTATGGTTATATGTACAATGAGCTGCCTTACTAGGTTTCAAAGCATTAGCTTTGAGTGGGCTTACTTTTAAGCCATAAGTAGTCTGTACAGGTGACAGATTATGTGATTTTCTAACAGAGTGGGTTGTATTTATGAAGTTCGTACATGACCAATGGGGGGGGGGGGGGTTTGTTCTAATTGACTTGATAAGCTGCGAAGCTCGCAGCTTACCAAGTCTTTGTGACGCCACCCAGGCGAATACCCCCCACCCCTGTTTCCCACATCCCCTTGCATGTGCCGACTATCAAATTATTTCTCCTGTCTTTGCAAATATAAGGCAGTGGAGATCACCTCTGATTGAGCAGCTTGCCAACAAATGTGTTATATTTGCCGGTGCTGGGAGAAAGACAGAGCGGGCAACTATGGTCATGTGACGTCAGCAGCCCGCCCCCAGCAGACTTCATCCCGCCCACATTCCTATGGTTACATTTTCATCGGGACACCCATGAAACGTTGGGCGTTCCCATAGCCCAACGTCACCCCATCTGTCCACATCCCTCCCTCCCCAAGGCTGGCTGCATCTGTATAACGCGTAGTATGTACCCAGCCTTAAGCTGTGTAGACACAATTAGATCCAGTGTCCTTTTCAATTCGATTTGGACTATATCATCAAATATGACACAGAATCAGTGTTGCATTTGATGCAGATTCGATTCAGGTCTGTTTTTTTCCGTCGATCTTGCAGATTCAATTCTGATGCGTGGCCAGGCAAGCCTGTTTTTGTGTCGACCTGCTAGATCGAAGGCAGTTCCATGCTGCTCAATGCAGCATCCCACCTCCCTCAACTCGCACGCCGTCCCTTCCTCCCTAATGGAGGCATATTCAATCACCCAGCGGCGAACCTCACTGTTTAAGGGGATCCTCATCATCCTCTCACAGCAAGGATTTGTCCCTTACATTGAATACGACACGGGGTGGTGAGGGGGTTTGATGACAAGGATGGCTTTTTTGGCAAGCCATCCTTGCCGTACAAACCCCCTCACCGGCCGCATTGAATACCGCCCATGGTTGTTGCAAGGCACCTGCCGGGTCCTGGTAGCTAATATTGAATCGAAGCGATGGCCGCCGGGTCGGGCCATGTGTACACGGACTTAAGACAGAGCAAGATCTAAAACTGATGGTGGGGCCATTTTAAGGGTGGTTAACTCAAACTTTGTAACCCATATAATGAAAGAAGACAGACCTGCATTGACATTTGGCAAAATGCACGGAAGCTATGAACAAGCCAGATAATTGTGATTAATATTTTTGGGGGGGGGGTTAGTGTTTTTTTTAGTGAAAGGGGGTACAGCAGTAACCAGTTTATGCAGGATATTGTAAGGGGAAAAGAGATTCCAAATACTAAAGTTCTGTATAACAGGATACAGAACATCACAGACACAAACACGTTAAGGGATATTTACTAACATTGCTCAAAGGAACATATCTGCTCCTAAATATCAACCGATTGTTATTTCCATGATTTGACTAGCAAGGTTGATTGGAAACCCGATGGCCAGAATGTCGACAGCGGCCTTCCGACGCGGATTTGCACGTTTATTGTAAGTAACTTCTTTTGTGCAGAAATGAACCCAGCCTTTGTGTAACATGCCAAACATGTTTGTACATAACATGAATATATATGTATATATATATATATATATATATATATATATATATATATATATATATATATATATATATATTGTAAGATAGTGGCAGGGAAAGTCATAGACGGCAGGTACCTTTCCCCTAGAATCCTGTCTTATGGCATATAGACTGCAGGCTGTTTCAATCTGTGTGGTAAGCTCCGGCTTACAAAGGGTGTTCTGTCCTGGGCTGGTAATCAGGAGAACACCTGATTCTTTAAAAAGGAGTCAGCCCTCTCCATAGGGCTCTCTCTCTCTCCCTGGGTGTTGGAGGCAGTAAGCTGCTGCTAGAGAGAGACAAGGCTGTAAGTACTGCATTACTTGATCTATATCTGCTGTGTGTGTCCAGTGTCACATAGTGTGGCCCTGGTATAGAGAGGGACGTTTATTCTGTTTAGTTAGAGCTCAGACGAGCAGGTTTTTATTTTCTGTTTTGCCTGAAGTGTAAAGGCTGTTTTTTTAGTTTCTTGCTCTGAGTGCTGCAATAAACTCAGGCAAGCCCTGTTTTGGACCCAAGCCGTGATGTCACTGTCTAAGTCTGTGCCAAATCCTCACCTGTGCCTACCCGTTTGATGCTAAAACCCCACATATGGTGGAGAATGCGAGCAAGCATCTCACTTAAAGAGACATACATCGAACTATAGGACTTTTGTTACAGCAAGCTGGAAGTTGTTGCTAAAGGCAACCAGCCACAAGTGAGTGTCTGGAGTGCGCTGATACTTGTATGTCCTGGCTGAAGGCTGCTGTAACACTGCAACAGGAGACTGTTAAAATGGAGGACCTTTTAAAACACTTGGTGCAGGCAAATGAGCTGCAGCGGCAGGCAAACGCATATCAGCAAAAGGTGCATGAGGAGGCCATGCGTGCCCAGGCTGAAACCAATGTTTTGCTGCTTGAATCCAACAAACAGCCTTTACACTTCAGGCAAAACAGAAAATAAAAACCTGCTCGTCTGAGCTCTAACTAAACAGAATAAACGTCCCTCTCTATACCAGGGCCACACTATGTGACACTGGACACACACAGCAGATATAGATCAAGTAATGCAGTACTTACAGCCTTGTCTCTCTCTAGCAGCAGCTTACTGCCTCCAACACCCAGGGAGAGAGAGAGAGCCCTATGGAGAGGGCTGACTCCTTTTTAAAGAATCAGGTGTTCTCCTGATTACCAGCCCAGGACAGAACACCCTTTGTAAGCCGGAGCTTACCACACAGATTGAAACAGCCTGCAGTCTATATGCCATAAGACAGGATTCTAGGGGAAAGGTACCTGCCGTCTATGACTTTCCCTGCCACTGTCTTACATACCCTCCCCCTCTGTTCGAACCTATGGGGTCGGACACTGTCTGCCAACTGGCAGTATGTTCGGGATAGGGCATCGGCATTACCCTGAAGCCTTCCTGCTCTGTGTTCCACTGTAAATTTGAAATTTTGCAAATTGAGAAACCATCTCGTGACCCTTGCATTTCTCTCTTTGGCTTGGTACATCCATGTAAGTGGGGAGTGGTCAGTGGAACACAGAGCAGGAAGGCTTCAGGGTAATGCCGATGCCCTATCCCGAACATACTGCCAGTTGGCAGACAGTGTCCGACCCCATAGGTTCGAACAGAGGGGGAGGGTATGTAAGACAGTGGCAGGGAAAGTCATAGACGGCAGGTACCTTTCCCCTAGAATCCTGTCTTATGGCATATAGACTGCAGGCTGTTTCAATCTGTGTGGTAAGCTCCGGCTTACAAAGGGTGTTCTGTCCTGGGCTGGTAATCAGGAGAACACCTGATTCTTTAAAAAGGAGTCAGCCCTCTCCATAGGGCTCTCTCTCTCTCCCTGGGTGTTGGAGGCAGTAAGCTGCTGCTAGAGAGAGACAAGGCTGTAAGTACTGCATTACTTGATCTATATCTGCTGTGTGTGTCCAGTGTCACATAGTGTGGCCCTGGTATAGAGAGGGACGTTTATTCTGTTTAGTTAGAGCTCAGACGAGCAGGTTTTTATTTTCTGTTTTGCCTGAAGTGTAAAGGCTGTTTTTTTAGTTTCTTGCTCTGAGTGATGCAATAAACTCAGGCAAGCCCTGTTTTGGACCCAAGCCGTGATGTCACTGTCTAAGTCTGTGCCAAATCCTCACCTGTGCCTACCCGTTTGATGCTAAAACCCCACAATATATATATGTCTAGTGTCTGTGTGTCACCGAAACACTGCTATCTGTTGGCAGCAAGTGAAACTGCATCTCTTTCTCTCTCTCACATTAGCTACCTTACTAGCTGTCGAAGCATTTGCTTCGAGCGTGCTCACTAGTTTTATATATATATATATATATATATATATATATATATATATATATATATATATATATATATATATATATATATATATATATATATAGAGAGAGAGAGATAGGCAGAATGTCTTGCATTAGGAGGAACCCAGGGCCAACCACACCAGCATATGGTCTCACAAGGGGTCTGAGGATCTCATCTCGATACCTAATGACAGTCAGGCTACTGGCGAGCAAATGGGGGGCTGTGCGGCCCCCCCAAAGAAATGCCATCAGACACCATTACTGACCCACTGCCAAACCGGTCATGCTGGAGGATGTTGCAGGCAGCAGAATGTTCTCTTTGGCGTCTCCAGACTCTGTTATGTCTGTCATGTGCTCAGTGTGAACCTGCTTTCAACTGTGAAGAGCACAGGGCTCTAGTGGCGAATTTGCCAATATTGGTGTTATCTGGCAAATGCCAAACGTCCTGCACGGTGTTGGGCTATAAGCACAACCCCCACCTGTGGAAGACGGGCCCTCATACCACCCTCATGGAGTCTGTTTCTGACTGTTTGAGAAGACACATTCACATTTGTGGCCCGCTGGAGGTCATTTTGCAGGGCTCTGGCAGTGCTCCTCCTATTCCTCCTTGCACACAGGCGGAGGTAGCGGTCCTGCTGCTGGGTTGTTGCCCTCCTACGGCCTCCTCCATGTCTCCTCTTGTACTGGCCTGTCTCCAGGTAGCGCCTCTATGCTCTGGACACTACGCTGACAGACACAGCAAACCTTCTTGCCACAGCTCGCATTGATGTGCCATCCTGGATGAGTTGCACTACCTGAGCCACTTGTGTGGGTTGTAGACTCCGTCTCATGCTACCACTAGAGTGAAAGCACCACCAGCCTTCAAAAGTGACCAAAACATCAGCCAGAAAGCATAGGAGCTGAGAAGTGGTCTGTGGTCACCACCTGCATAGCAACTCCTTTATTGGGGGTGTCTTGCTAATTGCCTATAATTTCCACCTGTTATCTATTCCATTTGCACAACAGCATGCTAAATTGATTGCCAATCAGCGTTGCTTCCTAAGTGGACAGTTTGATTTCACAGAAGCATGATTGACTTGGAGTTACATTGTGTTGTTTAAGTGTTCCCTTTATTTTTTTGAGCAGTGTATATATATATATATATATATATATATATATATATATTACCAATAGTGGTATGGCACCTACAATTTATATAGTTTAAATATACAGTCCATACATCTTGATCCAATTTCAATGAAGCAGAGAGAGAAAGTTCATCCAATGATTGTTTATTTTGATCCTTCAATGGGTTGGCACAGATATTACAGTATTGAAATGTCTCAACGCGTTTCGTCCAGACAAGACTTCATCAGGGGAACATTTTAACAATCTCCCAGAAAAAAAATTGTGATTATATTAACACCATAAAAACACTTTAGGTATGCTTATTAAACCGATCCCTGTTGGGCTATAACTTTACCCAATATGAAAGATGGATATCTGTTCATCCGGGATTAATAGTAGCACATATTAAGGTCTATCTCTACAGAGGACCTCTGTCTCCTACAGGGAATGGCAAGCAGTGTATATATATATATATATATATATATATATATATATATCTATCTATCCAACTCGGGTTTGGCACTCACTATAACCAAATGCAGTAGCGCCGGTGCCAGCACTTAGAAAAATGTAGTAGATTTGCGGTGGGGCACTCGTGGCTATTCTTCCATAAACTAAACAAGCCAGCTAGTATGCAGCAACATTTCAATTTATTTCTCAAATTGTCGTCAGGTTACCAGGTAATATGGAAGAATAGCCACGAGTGCCCCACCGCAAATCTACTATATAAATATATATATATATATATATATATACACATATACATATATACAATGAAAGATTGAGACGGTGCTTATCAATTGTAACAATTTTTAAAGGAGGCAATTTTTAAAGGAGACTAAATGATCTTGAGCCTGTAATTTGGAATTTAGATGTGTTCCCATATGACAATTTAAAATGACTTGCGTAAAACAAAATGTATTAAAAAAATTAACAATACATGCTTCAGCAAACCATACACAATTTCTGTTAACATTTCATGTTTGAAAATAGTTCAGTATGTTCAAATCCTTGTTTTGAAGAGTGGAGTTTGAAGTGTTAAAAACCCAATGCGTTTCGTCTCTACACAGAACTTCTTCAGGGGTATAGTTCTAATATGAGATTTAAGAATGTAACCTAGAATATTAATGTAGGCCAAAGGGTCTGGTCTAGAGTTGAATTATCATTTATACTGTATATATACCTCCAGAGGTTGAATTCAAGCCTGAAGAAAGATCTATAGGGGCCTTTTCTAATGTGAACCAGTAGCTGTGTGTAATCGAAAGTCTACTTCTAGCCAGGGATTGGGGATAGGGCGGCGATGGCCTCCTTTTCACCCAAGGGAGGCATGTCACCGCTGTTTCGTGGGAAGGAAAAGGCCAGGGATTGGTCACGCAAGCTGCCTGATGGTGAATCAGTGTTCCAATGCTGTTTCCTAGAATGCAGGTTGGATCAGTACAGCAGCTAGAGGCATCTGCTTATAATAGACGCCTCCTGCTGCATTACCATAAAGGAAGCAGCATTGGTAGCAACTCCGACCACATCTGAATAACCCACTGTATTATTTCAACTAGCAACAGATTAAGATGTGTGATGTAGCTGGCTCAATTGAACAGCAATATTTGGAACTATTACCTTGTACGTTTCATTGAAACAGACTTTTGAAACATTGGTTCCGGAACATTTGCTAAGGGAGTGTACACAGGGTTTAATATGTTATACCGTTGTACTGGTAAAAAGCAGAAGTAAGTATATTACAATACACAAACTAAGTGGCCTGTAACAAAATCTTACAATGAAAACCACATTCCCATCTGGCATCTAATCGCAGCTACAGTACAATCATTTTTAGCTGTTGAGTCAGAAAAAGATCTCACTTTATTCACTTCTACAATGTGTGTGTGTGTGTGTGTGTATCTATATATATAGATATATCTATATATATACAGTATATAGATATATATAGATATATTATCTATACATACTTCCCATAGCATCCCTTTAAACTGGGAGGCTCTTGGACTACACAGATTCTGTTGCAGATTAAATGTACAGTATGTATATGGAATACGCACGGGTTAACCATTGTTTGGAATGCTGGCAGACAGAATACCATGGAGGGAATCCCAACAGGGGTCAGGGAAGTTTACCTACACCCCCATCTAATCCTGACTCCCCCCTTCGTACAGCCTAATGCCCCCCTCCCCCCGCACACAAACTAACCTTAACCCTTCCTGCAAGTGCCTAACCCTAACCCTGGATACCCCACCATCTATACCCCCCCCTCCCAGAAGCCTAACCCTAACTCACCCCGCAGCCTAACCCTAAGGAAATCCAGAAACAGAGCATTGTGTCCCTCCTGGAATGGGTCATGTTGAGAGTTATGACATAGCTGCGACCAATTCGCCCATTTATTTTCTGTGTCTTGGGAACATAATATTTGCCCTCATCCTGGCAGCAAATTCACAAGTGGTGTTACAGCCAGATGTATCAAGCTTCATAAGTGCTAAAATGGAAAGTGATAAACAACCAGCCAATCAGCTCCTACCTGTCATTTTTTAAACCCAGCCTTTAGCATGACAGGTAGGAGCTGATTGGCTGGTTGTTTATCACTCTCCATTTTATCATTTTTGGAAGCTTGATACATCTGGCCCTTAGTGTTAGATTTTTTGCTAAAAAAATCTACATGTGCCGCCCCCCGCTGCTCATCTTCACATGAGATACAATGGGATGAGGTATCCTGGGGTGAAGGTTCTCCTGAGGTAATCTAAAGATTCTCACTGTGAATGATTATTTCTGGGGTCTGGACACCAAACATATTCCTCACACTTTTGATTCCAGACGAGTCCTTGTCTTTTGCACATTTCTGTTCAATCCCTACCCCCCTCCACCCCTTCAAACAGATTGATTAGTAATTAGCCCCTTGCTGCACTCGAAGAAGCTTTTAGTCATGACAAGTCGGCATCGATCGCCCGTTTTTGCATTTCCAAAGGGACACTTTGAACAAGGGAGGACATACTGTACATCGTCAAAGTGCTGTCAAAGACCACTATTTATCAATAGGAAAAGAGCTTCTCGTAGAAGTGTGCCGAGGATATTAAAATCGTTGTTTGTCTTTGAACCCGATGATCTTCAAAGTGCTTTTTTTTTTAAGCATGATTTTAGTATGGGTAGTGAGATGCCATTAACAAGGATTAAACGATAGTTCTTTGTGCTTTCATTTTTTTCTTCTTTTACTCAGCTGCTTTTATTATCCAGCGTTCCGAAGATTTTCTGATGCCAAGCTTGGTATTATGTTATTTATTTTTCCTTTTAATTGTGTGATATGCATGAAGTATGTGTGGCATGGAGTTGAAATCACGTCAGATTGATTAAACCGAGATTTGGTTGAATTGCTGCAAAGCGCAGCCTGTTTCAGATAAGTTTGGAATGTCTCATGGCCAACAGTGTGTGTGTTATTTTTAGGACAGGAGCTCCTGTTTGTACAACTGCTAGTTCTCTGGGGGATTGGAGTTTCCAGTGTACCTACTAGTTGGCAAAATACCAGTATGATGTTTACGGAGTCAAGTAAAAAACTCTGGTGAAGTTCATAGGAGAAACAGTTTAGAGGCTGGAATTCTTCACATGTTAGTACTTCGGGAAGGTAGATGATCAGGTTGCAAATAATAACAATCGGATGAAAATGGACAGTATTTACAGCGCCTTCTAGGTCGACTGGTTTCACCGACCCGCGAGGGTCTACTGGGTGTAGTGTTCCTGCAAAGAGAAACATTGCTTACCTGAACGCTCCATAAATACAGTATGGAATACAATTAGCCCATGACTAGCCTCATAGCATCCTTATGTTACAGTAGTTCAGTGCATTTACTATACAATGAACAATGACAAGCCCCTATGACCTACATCTTTTGCATTACCTACATCTACTACATTTACATTTTGTGGTACTTTCTTTGTACTTGCGAAGTGAATCAGCCACGGCCTTATGCAGAATTAGTAAATATACATTATATTGCTACATATAAAATTATCATGCTTTATTTAAGTGTCAATGGGAGGAAATTTACCTAAGATGTGTATGTTGCTATGGGCAACCAATCACAATCTACTTCTTATTTATCTAGGATCTGATTGGTTGCCCATAGCAAGTGGAGATAAACTGGAAGGTGAAAACGCACTAGCCAGTCAACTCCTAATACAGTGGTCTCCAACCTGTAGCTGGCGACCTACCAGTAGCTCACGGTCATAGTTTGCGTGGCTCGCCTATCTGCAGTACTGCTGTCAGCTGGGATAAAGTGCCTGAAATCAGGACCTGACGCCCGGAGCCACAAGGCAGGACCCGAGAACCCAGAAGCCACTTACAGCTGCAGAGGTATCCAGTGCCTTTTGTCCCAAAGCAGATCGGAGGCTGCTCCGGGGACCCCCAAAGATGCACACTACCGGGAGCCACTGTTGGGTGACATGAGAACAGCTGACGCTCCTACAGAGATACGTGGGAAGGTAGTTGGGAGTCACTGCATGATAGAGAGGGGATCCATTGGAAGTCGGCCAGGCAGGTACAGGGACCACATAAGAAATTAGCAGATTTTTCTAAAAACATTTTTAGTAGCTCTTCAAGCGCTTTCATTTTTCTCGAGTAGCTCACACCCCAAATAAGGTTGGCGACCAAAATCTGGTAACGTATGGGAGCAAATGACAACTGAACACTGCTCTAAACTCTGGAAAACAGACATAGTGGACGTTCACGATAAACCATTTGCTCCCAAAAACCATAAATGGGAAAAAATTATTTTTCAGAAAAATTGGTTAATTCAAGTGGATTTAACCAATTGCCAAACATCCTCTATTGTCCGTCGCCCAGAGTTTAGGAGCAATGGTCAGTTGGCATTTGCTCCCATATATTACCAGATTCCAACCAGAAAGATTGGACAGATAATCCTATAGTGTATCATTATATATAGTGTGTCCAGCTGCAGGCAAGCAGGAAAACATCTGAAGCAAAAAAAAAAGTAACTCATAGAAATCTATGTTATTTCCCCTGCACCTGTCACATGCATGAGCAGTTATGCTGCTGCCCAGAGATTATGTAGAACTGGTAGTGTGTTTCCTGCCAGCCAAAGCCGTAAAAATCCTATAATACTGTATACTGGAAACCTTTTTTTCTGCTGAGTGAAAACAGCTTGTGTGACTTAAGGGGTAGCTAAACCAGTCCTCGAGATCTACCAACAGTCCACGTTTTCCATATTACCTAGCTAACATAGGCTAATCTAAGGGGTGGTCCGGTAGTGCATCGGACAACCCATTAGACCCGGCTGCTAACATTGGGGCACTCGATGGCAGCACTCACTGCGCCGGCTGGACAGGGACATTGGTAAAGGGGGACGAGCCGTGCAACTGCACAGGACGCCGCGGCCGCATGGCTCGTCCTGCTGTTACTACAGAATACTGCCGCCGGAAGACTTTCCTTCTCCTCCTCCAGTGAGTCATCCTCCGGTTGCCCGCCCTGCCTGTGCTGCTGCTGTACTGCTGAGAGGTCGTGGCGCAGCAGCAGAGCCAGCGAAGCCGATCTGCGGGCGGTGGGGGTAAAGCTGCTGTCACAACAGGGAAATTGCTGTAGTTAAGCTAGTTTGTTTTATCCCCCCCCCCCCCCCCCGTTACATGTATAACGGGGGAGTGGCTTGAAGAAGGGTCACCCCCACTTAGCCACACACTTCGCCGCGCAGCAGTCCCTGCCCTACTACAGCATTAGTTGAATCTGGGACCACCCATTAGCAAAGTACTAGATTCGCCAGTGCTAGCTAACGCACAGCTGTAGTCAGGGCTATTTTTCTGCAGGCTCCAGCAGGAACTGTGGCCCTTATTCTAGTTCACTCTTTCTGACAAAATATTTCTTAGATGGACAAAACCATGTGCACTGCAGGTGAGGCAGGTGTTACTTGTGCAGAGATAATTAGATTTGGGTGGGGTTTTACACCTGCCTCACCTGCAGTGCACATGGTTTTGTCCATCTAAAGGAGCCCATACACGTTCCGTTGCGTAGGGCTCCGTTCTGTACTATGCGATGCGCGCTCCCACGCATCACATAGTATGGTACAAAAAGTATGTGCTGCGCATACTTTTTGTACTAGGTACACATCGGAATGGATCGCAGTGCATGCACACTGCATGCACTAGGGATGCAATCCGATCCGATGTGTACTTAAAAGTACAGAACGGACCGAAAAAACGGACCGTGTATGGGGGGCATAAGAAATATTTTGTCAGAAAGAGTGAACTAGAATAAGGGCCACAGTTCCTGCTGGAGCCTGCAGAAAAATAGCCCTGGCTGTAGTCATTACTAACGGTCACATTTTCAGACATGCTGCATTGATTCTTACTATAGACCCACAGGTGTCCTGAGACACATAAATGTTTTGTAGATCTTGATGACAGGTTTGGCCGCCCATGTTCTAGATCTAGAACAGTCATTCCCAACCACGGTCCTCAAGGCATACTAACGGTCCAGATTTTATTTTCAGCACTGGTGACTTAATTAATACTACATTACCATAGTTGCCTACCTGACCCCCTCCTTGGGATGTGGTCATTTGGTCTACAGCATGATGGGCGACATTCATTAGGTCGACACCATTAGGTCGACATGGGAAAAGGCAGACATGTGTCTAGGTCGACATGGTTCTAGGTCGAAAGGTCATTAGTTCAACAGGTCCTTAGTTCGACAGGTCGACACAGGGTTTTTCACTGTTTTTTGAGCCGACATGTGCTGGCAGGTGGTATTTCATGCCCTACCATCCACTAGGGCGTGGTGGAAGAATAAAATAGTGTGCTCAACGCATTGTGAGAGCAGCGAGCGATGCGGTGCACTGTAAATTGTGTCCAAGTCGACTGTGTTGACATTCAGGTAAAAAAACAGTGAAAAATCCCATGTCGACCTTTTGACTGTCGACCTAGACATTTGTCGAACTAATGACCTGTCGAACTAATGATCGGTACTTATGTAGTATCTGGGCTGCCGATTTTTTGATTGTATGCCTTAAGTTAAGGCATACAATCAGATGCGATGCGATGCGATATCGCATCGCATGCGATGCGATGCGATGCGATGCGATGCGATGACCCGATTTTTCCATAGGATTCAATGTTAAAATGGACTGAGTCCATTTTAACATGGAATTCAATGGGAAAAAGGGGTCCTTTTCATACCCCTACTATCCAAGTGGGCATGGAGTTGGATATAAACCTGTGGCGAGCGTAGCGAGCCACCGAGCCCGAAGCGTGGCGAGCGAAGCGAGGGGACGGTATTCTGTGTCCCCTCGCGGGGCTCGCTACGCTTGCCACGCTTCGGGCTCGGTGGCTCGCTACGCTCGCCACAGGTTTATATCCAACTCCATGCCCACTTGGATAGTAGGGGTATGAAAAGGACTCCTTTTTCCCATTGAATTCCATGTTAAAATGGATTCAGTCCATTTTAACATTGAATCCTATGGAAAAATCGGGTCCATCGCATCGCATCGCATCGCATCGCATGCGATTTGGTCGGGTGCGATGCGATGCGATGGACCCGATTTCAAAATCGGCAGCCCAGTTACTACATAAGTACCTAATGATCTTTCGACCTATAACCATGTCGACCTTTTCCCATGTCGACCTAATGATGCTGGCCTAATGACTGTCGACCATAATGCTGTAGACCAAATGATCCCAACCCCTCTCCTTCAGGGAGAATACGCTCTGTTCCTGGACTTCCCTGGTAATGTAATGCTGTGTACACACGGGGTAATATGATTGCTGGGGATATATTGCTAGCAATATATCCCCAGCAATCATATTGCTCAGTGTCTCCTTTTCATCAGCGATGAAAAGGAGACACTGCTACGGGGCGGAGGGAGAGCGCAGCAGCAGCAGACGCTGCTGCTGTCACTTTGATGGGAGGAGGGAGGGAGCAGCGGCACGGGGCTGGGGAGATCAACGCTGATCTCCCCGGCGCTGACCTCCCAGCACAGCGATCGCCGGGGAAAGCCACTGGTCGCAGGAGCATGCTCCTGCGACCAGCGACCATTAGGCAGTGCACACGGGAGCGTGCAGCTGGCCATATTCCCAGCGATTTTACATGAAATTGCAGCCGTGTGTACTCACCTTAGGATTACCATACCCTCCAACATGACCCATTCCATTAGGTACAAAATGCTCTGCTTCTAGACTTCTTCCTTAATTTAGGATTGCCTTCACTTTTGCTGGAACACTGTTATCGTCACTGATCTACTTCAAAGCAGATGACTGCAATTATCAATGAAGAGGGAAGTCCAGAAACAGTGCATTTTGTACCTAATGGAACGAGTCATTTTGGAAGGTATGGATTACCAGCACCTGTGGTGAGCTCGTTATGTGATAAGAAATGTGTTTTACCATACATTATAATGGAAGCCCAGGAACAGAACATTTTCTTCCTCATGGAGAGGGTCAGGTAGGCAACTATGATTAATACACTGTCATGGGGCAGTGGTTGGGAATGCCTGCTCTAGAACAGTGTTTCCCAACCCTGGTCCTCGAGTACCCCCAACAGTGCACGTTTTCCAGGTCACCCGGCAGGTGCACTCATTATTCAGGCACATTTGAAAAGATCTACAGGTGGAGCTAATTATAGCACTTACGATTCTGTGTGGAGACCTGCAAAACATGAACTGTTGGGGGTACTTGAGGACCAGGGTTGGGAACCACTGCTCTAGAAAGTGCTAAATAAATAAGAAGTAAAATCTTATTGGTTGCTATGGGAAACATCCAGACTTCAATAGAACTCCCATTTTAGTAAATTTACCCCAACATGTTGCTAAGAGTGAGAATATGTATAATATGTATAAAATATAAAAATGTCACTAGTGGTAAGACAAATGCGCCTTTTCCTCTATGAATAAATATGGTCAGCTTTACATATACCTCTTGTCATGTACTACTGTATGTAGTACATGGATAAAAAGCACACTGCAAAAGCTACAGTTAAGGTTTGCAGCCACAAGCATCGCAGCTTTCATTTTTGACTCACACAAGTACAAAACACATGAACAAGACATCTGAAGTAGAGTCATTTCTATTCCCGGCAATGGAAAATAAAGCACAACTTATTACAAGCGAGTACTATGAAGGACATGAATCAACAGTGTCAGCGTGACACTGAGTAAATGGAAGCTTGCCTCTCTTACCTCAGATGGCTTTCTTAGTGACTTCAGCATCTGGGGAATGGATTGTGGACGGAGCTGGAGGTGCTAGGACACTGGCATAATTAAAAAGATTGAAAATTAGGGGTGACATTTACTAATACTTGCCTAATTTTTTTAAAAACTAGTTACAGGGAGATTATAGTTGGTTGTAGAATTTTCCACGGCGTCCCACTGAGGGGGCTTGTTATGCTCCTCCCAAAGGGTGTGTCTAGTTCCATATATGGAGAGATTGTGAAAAGAGATTGTGAACGTGGCACCTAGAAGCGTGGGTGTGTACTGCTACATCTGAGAGGAATCTTTTAAAATGACTTATATCCAAATGTAGATGAGCCCCAAAGCAGTTAGTAGGAGTTACTATACTTGGTAAAGTGCTGGGAAATGGTGCTGATGGTTCAATGTAAATGTATCTATCTCTCATTCCTTTTTTTACCCCAAAATGTAACCGTGTAATGTGGGCTAGGTGACATGAGGGAGATTGGTAGACTAATGAGGGAGAGAGGGAGATTGCTGCTATTTCATGGAGTCTCCTGCAGAATGCAGGAGGGTAGGCAACTATGCATTTCATGGGATGAGAGATTCAGAAAGTGAGAGCTTTGGTAGGAAATATCGGTACTCTTTACCTAGCACGGCGCCCACGATTTTGATCGTGGGCATCGCAGGTAAAGAAATCCCGGGCATTGCGGCCATTGAATGCACTAAAAATCGGGTGCGACGCGACCGATGCGATGCCCGCGATTTCCCATAGGGATCAATGTTAAATTTCTCAATTGACCCGATTTTACTGTTCAATGCCTCAATTGACACGATTTTTCCATAGGAAGCAATGTTAAATGGCCCACAGAGGCTAAATAGGCACCCTGAAGTGTGAAATGGCCCCCACAATTGTTAACGCCACCCCACGATCAACGTCAACCCGAAGAGTGGCAAGCGCAGTGAGCCCGCGAGAGGCGCGGTACGCGTCCTACGACCTTTTCATACCCCCACTATCCACGTCGGCGTGGAGTTGAGAACAGAATAGTGTGGCGAGCGCAGCGAGCCACCGAGCCCGAAGCGTGGCGAGCGCACGCGGATACCTTCACAGGTAAACGCATCCCTTCGCTGCCTTCACAGGTATCCTCGGCCCCTCGCGGGGCGCGCTGCGCTCGCCACGCTTCGGGCTCGGTGGCTCGCTGCGTTCGCCACACTATTCTATTCTCAACTCCACGCCGACATGGATAGTGGGGGTATGAAAAGGTCGTAGGACGCGTACCGCCGCCCCTCACGGGCTCGCTGCGCTCGCCACGCTTCGGGTTCACGTTGATCGTGGGGTGGCGTTAACAATTGTGGGGGCCATTTCACACTTCAGGGTGGCTATTTGGCCTCTGTGGGCCATTTAACATTGATTCCTATGGAAAAATCGTGTCAATTGAGGCATTGAACAGAAAAATCGGGTCAATTGAGAAATTTAACATTGGTCCCTATGGGAAATCGCGGGCATCGCGTCGGTCGCGTCGCACCCGATTTTTTAGTGCATTCAATGCCCGCGATGACCGCGATGGGCGCCGTGCTAGGTAAAGAGTACCGAAATATCCACTTTTTTTAAAGCAGCAATCATTTACACTGCAAAATCAAACTGACGTCATCGGGAGGTGGGGTTGGGGAGGCGCTGGGAGATGAAAGCATCTCCCAGCACCGGCTTCTGCACTGTAGTGAACGGGATCCAGGTCGCATCGAGTTACCCGTTTACACTACACAGTGACCCAGTTTGAGCATGTGTTCAATCCTGGTCGCTACATAGGTAGAATACCCTGTCTCATGACCTGGGTTATTTCTACAGGGAGCGCTTCCACCTGCCTAAAATCCCAGGTTTTGCGCGCTCCCGTGCAAAAACCCGGGATATTTAGGCTAGTGGAAAAGGGGTATAACTTGATACTATGACATTAAAAGGTGGATGACAGTGTTGTGTGTATGCATTATTGTCCGTCTTCGCTGATACCCCTTTCACACCAAACTTATAACCCAGGTAATTGCTGAGGCAACCCAGGTCCAGGTATGGTGTGGAAGGGTCTCCCAGGATTGTTACCTGAGAATTTGACCCTGGTAGCTACCATGGTCGAAACCCAGGACGGACCCTTGTAGCCTCTGGTTGGAACTGTGACTAAAAGTATGCAGTCAGCTTGATCGCAAGAGTTTGGACATGGTGTAATCTCCAAGCGCCGGGCCTAGGGAAGACTTGGTAATAATCTGGTTCCAGTTGCACTATTGGAGGTGAGAACCCTGGAGTGCGACTTTTTCACGACTTAGAGAAAGATTTCTCTTATCAATTATGTTACATCTGCTTCAACTCATAGCGGCTATATAGCTCTCGGTTACCTCAAATATTACATTACCTTCAGCGGTTTATGTTTGATTGATTACAGCTTTCAGCAAGAATTCAGTTTCACTATATTCAGAGAAAGGTAAATAATACAAAGACATATTATATTGGATAATCTCATCAGGGTGGATATCATTGAGAAATTCTATTGGAGATTTTTTTGATGCATCCGTTTAAAAAAAAAATATTTTTTATATTTATGTATTATCTTTTATATTTGATCCAGCTCGCAGGTTTTTAGTTTTATATAATATATAGGTACTTGTTTGGGGTGTCGTGAATAGTGTGTGTGTGGGGGGGGTGCGTAAAACCTCATTTTATGACGTTCATTTATATTATTTTATACCTAATATTACATGAAAAAATCGCATCGCATCGCATTGCACGGCACTAAAATGGCCCATGCAATGCGATGCGATGCGATTTCCCTACGCAGAATACCCGACTAAGCAAATAGCTTAGTGGGCGCCGTTCTAGGAAACAAGTACCTATATATATATATACACTTGAGAGTTGTACACCAAAGAGAGCACTAGCACATTGGAGTTAATAGAGGAATTGGAAATATAAACCCATTCCACAAAATAGGCGATTTCATCACCATTTACAAAATGATCCTCCATTGAGAGGGTATTATTCTTAATATTATTGGAATTGTCTACTAAATTATGAGAAATTATGAGGCTTTAAATACCCCCTCTTTTGTCTATTTAGGAAGGCTTGTAATATCAGGAGAACTAATATTCAATTTCTGTACTAGGAAGCTAAAACTCTCCATCCTTGAAGGGACTAGAACAAGTCGGATAACACCGACTAGGAGAATTAACCTTAAATCTACAAGACTTCAAAATAAGAAGAACTATAGTTATCATCTTATAAAAACCAATTGAAAGTCGTAGATCAATTATTAATTTCCCCTGATGACGTTTCTTGAAGAAACGAAACGCGTTGGGTAACTGCTGTTAACATTGTGAATTACTGCTGTTAAACACCGTGAATTGCTCCAGGCACAAGGAGACGTGTAAAAGAACTGTCAAAAGAACTTTTATTTGGACTTTTTATTAAATACGTTTTTATATACTATTCAATATTTTCCATATATAAGTATCGAAATTATTGGGCGCTAAGAAAACACTAATGGTTGGTTGATGTTGTTTTGGAGTCCCTACTAGTAGGGGACTCAGTGTTGGAAGTGATTACAGTTTGGAATAGCGCAATTTTAGAGATATTGTATATATATATATATATATATATACATACTGTATACTAGGTGATTCATCGCACCCTCCGGGTGCTCTTCACACCGTAGTAAGGGGTTACGGCCGCACCCCCCCCCCCCCCCAGAGCAGGGGGTCTGCCCGCACACACCCACCAGAGCAGCGGGTATGTCCCCCCCTTCCCCCTCCCCCAGAGCGGTGGGTCTGCACCCCCCACCCCCCTTCGCTGGAGCTGCGATCCTGCTTTCGATCATTGAGTGTTTTGAATAACCTGGGTCCAGCCTGCAGCCCGATCGCGTTTCAAACAGCTGGGCGTGGTTTGAAACCATGTTCAATAAACCAGGACTCATCTGGGTTTTTCTGTGTGACAGGAATATTAATGAGGTATACAAACAGGTTTCAGACTAATATATTGTGCACTATAAGCAGCCTTAGATACTACTTCCAAGGAATTAAGCACCACTTCAAATAAAACATACAATACCACAGCGATATTGGAGAGTTCCCAGGGCGCTAGATGTAGTGGATTTTTCTCTTTCACGATGATAGTCCCCGAAAAGAAAAAAACTGTACAATAGTGTGATACTGTAACACCTTCAACTTAAAAAAATAAAATATTGCAATATTGTGTAGACATATGTGTTAGTTAGTTGAGGGACAAAAATCCGTCACCTATGGACTCCTCCTTCCTCCTCCTCAGAGATGTGATAACTCAATAGGATACACATAAAAACAATTGACAGCAGGATTTGAATCAGAGGACTCTCGCCATATGATTTTGCCTACAAACAAATGCAGACAAAATGATCAGATGTAAAACCAAAACAGGCGTCCCTGGTTGCTGGTATATGGTAAGGGTCCTGAGAGTCTTACAGGAATATTAATGAACTCTCACAATCACGTTCTGATTCTCACACCCTATTACATTCTACCCGTGGTCTTATGTGTAAATGCTGCAGTCGGTAGTCCCTGTTTTATATGCATTCATTTTTGTTCGATGTGTGATGAATGTATAAAAGCCACGGAACGTGCCTTTCACCACCAACGATGTCATTGGGGGAGACATATCAACTCTTCTACGGAGAATAAATACAGATGTTGCCCGTAGCAACCATCAGCTTCAGGGCCGGTGCTAGGCACCGGAGCGCCCCAGGCGGGGGCATCCCGGCGCCCACCCGCTCCACCGGAGGGGGGGGCTTTGCGATGCCGCGCCGCTACAGGGGTGGGGGTGATGCGGTCACTTCACTGGGGGAGTGGTGGCTTGGGTTGCTGGGTGCGATGCGGCCGCTGTTGCTGCATTGCTCCACTGCGGGGTTGAGGCGGCAGGTGGGCGGGCGGGATGCCGCCAAGTCATTCCATCGGGGGGAGGAGGGCAATGTGGTGGCGGCCGCCGAAGTTGCTGGGGGGGGGGGGAGTGACAGCAGCCACTCACCTTAAACCGTGGGGGTCCCTGTGCACAACGGCGGTGTTGGGGTGGCGGGTGGGCGGCCGGGATGCCGCCAAGTCTTTACACTGGGGAGGAAGGGGGGTCCCTGCTCCCGACTACCGCCCTCCAGTGGCCGGCGCCCTAGGCAAATGCCTAATCCTGCCTAGTGTTGTGCCGGCCCTGATCAGCTTCCAACTGTTGCATTTTAGACTATACTTGAAAACTGATAGGTGGGAGCTGATTAGTTGCTAGGGGCAATGTCTCAATTTTTCTCACTAGAAGCTTTAATACATCTATCTCTATGGGCCAGATTCTCTAAGCTTCAAAAGTGATAAAATAGAGAGTGATAAAAAGCCAGCCAATCAGCTCCTGCCTGACATTTTTCAAGCACAGTCTGTGACATGACAGGTACAGTAGGAGCTGATTGGCTGGCTGTTTATCACTCTCCATTTGATCACTTTTGAAGCTTAGAGAATCTGGCCCATTGTGAGCTGGGGAGGTTCATGGCTTGCACGGTACTCTGACTGGACCAGCATCTGATCCCTGAGGCTAGATTATATTAACAAAAGGCATGCTCTAATGCTAGCTGGGTCACTGTAACCTGGAATAGCCCTATCCTGTATTTCATGCCTACAGGTGAACGAGTCACTGGTGACTTGGGCCAAAAACGATTATTTACTCATTTTTTTTCCCTTTGCTCCCTCTCCCCATCAAACATCCACACGCAGCTGAGAACTCAAGAGCTACACTGTCCAGTACGCCGATCGCTGCTTACGTTCTAGCCAAGTATATTCACTGTACTCCATTACACACTGGCTGCTTCCACCTCACCACAATGAGAGGTGATCCCAGCCAATACAAGGCAGAAATATATCAGGGATTTGTCACAGCCAAACCTGCACTCCTTCACAGCCGCTAAGATCCGCAGTGCATTGCTTCAGAAAGCAACTGACGGCCACATTGGCACTGAATCAGTTAAAGGATATGTGTTATTATATATTACTTTTTCAAATAAGTACATTACACGAGGCCAATTACAGCTATGATCAAGTGAACTGAGGCCTGTATCAGACCATAGGCATAAGCTTAGTTCTCTTATGCTGTATAACCACTACTGGCTGTACCCCCCCCCCCCCTCCCATATAAAAATGCTATCCGGATCATTCCCAGTGGTCTGGAGTCCTTCCCTCTATCCAGCGTGTGCTGGTGGAAGATTTGAGCCAGTACCCTGCGATGGGCCCCTAGCACTTGCTGGCAGAAATGAGTTGCTCCGATCAACACAGATAGTACTTCAGAGAGGGATAGAAAAAAAAAAGAAAAGGGGGGAGAAAGGGAAGGAACACAGGGTGAGAAGTGAGAAAAAAAGGTTTCAAGAAGAGAGAGAGGAAAGCAAGAGGTATGTGAGCAAGAGGCAAGGAGACGCGAGGCGAGGTGTATTAATATGTGCCACGGGAACAACAGAAAAGGTTATAGGAAAAGGGAGATAAGGAGGGGATGGCATGTGCACAATATGTGATGTGCAAAGATGAGTCAGGGATATAGGAGGGAAAATAAAAACTGAAAGGGTAACGTTTCTGAGACCGGGGCTCCAAAGTTAGTTACAGAAATCAGGTGAATGCAATGATCATATTCATAGGTCCTGTATGCAGTAGTAGAAAGAGCACAAAGCAGCTGTCATCTGCTCCCCCCCCCCCCCCCCCTCCTGGTACTTCTGGCAAATGCTAGACTGGCCCGCAGCATGTTGGGCCGGGCTAGCCGAGTGAAAAACAGACTTCCGGCTCTCTATCTGCCCTCCTCATTGCCGGTTCCTGGCTGGCTTATAGATAGAAGGGGCATGCTGCGAGGCCAGGCCCCCCTGACTAGGTTGTACCCTCCTAGTCATGTACATGGCATTCCCGCACACTGATATGCCAGGTCCAGTCTGTCTGCCTGGGGTACTTGTTTCCTAGCACGGCCACAATCTTGTGGATCGTGTACCTTTAAGTTAAGGTACACGATCCCAACGATGGACCCGATTTCCTTTGAAATCAGGTCCATTTTGCCGGCAAAGGTAAAAAATCGGGGGCATCGCGTCGGTCGGGACCAATAACATTGGTCCCGACGCGACCGACGCGATGCCCCCGATTTTGCCATAGGCTTCAATGTTAAAATATTTTTTAACATTGAAATCGTGAGCATCGTGTCGGTCTTGTGCCATTATAATAGCACAAGATGAGATGGACTTGATTAAGTCCATCTCACATTGGAAAAAATGTGAAAAATGTGAAATGGGCCAATATGACCCATTTCACATTATATATGGCCCCGTCGTCACCCCACGATAGACGGCAACCCGAAGCATGGCGACCGCAGCGAGCCCGCGAGGGGCGGCGGTGCGCTTCCTCCGACCTTTTCATTCCCCTACTATCCACGTCGGCGTGGAGTTGAGAATATATAGTGTGGCGAGCGCAGAGAGCCACCGAGCCTGAAACGTGGCGAGCGCAGCGAGCCCCGCGAGGGGACGCGTATACCTGGGAAGTTATACACGTCCCCTCGCGGGGCTCGCTGCGCTCGTCACGCTTCGGGCTCGGTGGCTCGCTGCGCTCGCCACACTATATATTCTCAACTCCACTCCGACGTGGATAGTAGGGGAATGAAAAGGTAGGAGGACGCGCACCGCCGCCCCTCGCGGGCTCGCTGCGCTCGCCACGCTTCGGGTTGGCGTCTATCGTGGGGTGGGGTTTACGTTGTAAAATTTGGGGGTCTAGGGAATATTTTACATTGAATCCAATGTAAAATCAGGTCCCAGGGACCCTATTCACATTTGATTCAATAAAAAAATCGGGTCGGTCGCGTCGATCGCATCGCATGCGACCAAATCGCATGCGATGCGATCGACGCGATTTTTCCGACACGACCACCCCGATGTAAATCAGTGTGGCCGTGCTAGGAAACAAGTACCCTGCCTGGCACTGACTATGGGGTGTATATCAATTTAGATTTTATTGGCACTTATATTGATAGAAAATCCATCACCACAATTTTACAAGGTACGTTTGATGGGGCATCTGAACAATAGTCACCTGCGATACTGGCTGGCAGCGATAAGGGGACTCAAATCGTCCCCAGGCTCATGGAACTGAAAGCCCAGAATAAATAAAATAATAGTCAAATATATTTCCAAAATATGATTATAGTTTTACTTTCGGCAAAAATGTTTAATTTAATCAAAAGCTTTTTGTTTACGTCCCCCGATGAATGCCATCCTAAGATGCAATCCTTTCTCCCTGGAGCTGGCTCCCACCAGCGATGCCCAACAGTAGCTAGAGACAATGTCATTCAATTAATAAATTGAGAGTAAAAAAAACCCCTATCGCCAACAATGGATGACATGCCAGCAAGCGCTTTATAATAGGAAAGGACACACTAATAAAAGAGTCACATTAAATAACACTAAAGGCTTTAAACTCAAAACACAACAGTATAAAAGCATAACAGGACGTTCCTAAAATAAACCTTTTAGCTGGCACTTGTCAGCTGCTGGCTGTGATCCAGTCAGGTCTTTATCACATTGATGATGGATGTTTGCTAAAATCCATGGCCTAGATTATTGATATTGCACCCAGACGAATTACATTTACCTCACAAAAATGGTGGGTTGGGATCATTTGGTCTACAGCATTATGGTCGACAGTCATTAGGTCGACATGGGAAAAGGTCGACACGGGAAAAGGTCGACATGGGAAAGGGTCGACCAGGTTCTAGGTTGAAAGGTCATTAGTTCGACAGGATGTTAGTTCGACAGGTCATAAGTTTGACATTGTCTAGGTCGACATGGGGTTTTTCACTTTTTTTTTACCTGAATGTCAACACAGTTGACATGGACACAGTTTAAAGTGCACTGCATCTCCTCGCACCGCTCGCTGCGCTCGCAATGCGTCAGGCACGGTGCCTTGCTACGCTTGGCACACTATCTTATTCTCCCACCATGCCCTAGTGGATGGTAGGGTATGAAATACCGCCTGTCAGCACATGTTGGCTCAAAAAACAGTGAAAAACTCCATGTCGACCGTTTGACTGCCGACCTAGACAATGTCGAACTAATGACCTGTCGAACTAACGACCTGTTGAACTAATGAACTTCCGACCTTTCCCCATGTTGACCTAGACCCATGTCGACCTAATGGTGTCAACCTAGTGACTGTCGACCATAATGCTGTAGACCAAATGACCGCATCCCAAAATGGGAATATGTGGTTTTCTTTGACTTTTACATATTTACTTAAGTTCACTAAAACTTTTCTTCTGGACTGGAAAGTCTCTGTAAATAAATATATATAAATATCTACGGTATATTTTAAATATGATTTTTGCTTTCAGACCGGCCATGGCCAACTTTAGTTTTTCGCAAAATGTGCAACGATGTCCAACTATTTGTCAGAACTTGCTGGGAGTTGTGGTGCAGGGATCTGTAGAGTCACATGCTTGTTGCCCCCCGAAACGAAGGGTCAGAGATACAAATTTGAGATACATTTAACTAGAAAATGTGATTGTATACAGTTCAGTAATTGCGTTCTTAATCGGCTCTGGCAGTAGCTATGACAGAAATGGTTTGGAAAGGTTCGGAGACATCTAATTAGCAAGAAGCTTTGAGAAATTTGTGGTGGAAGATGCTGTACCCAAGTGCTCTGGCCACTTCTGAGGTAATCTGCTAAATCCTTAGGCTGTAAAAGAAACACAGCTGATTTGTTAAGTAAACTTTGTTACATTTCATTGAAAATAGCGTTGGAGGCAGCCAAACTGATCTCAGAAAAGTCTTTCAATTGCTCTCCTTCTGGTAATTGAAAAATGTCATATCACATACTAAAGACCCTTGTATACATACTGGTGAGAGTGATCATCTAGACAGCTCTCCTTTTCCTATAGTGCAAAGTTATATGTTGAGAGTACTGTAACTGTATACTGTAAATAATTATGTTAGGGGTCCTGTCTTTTCGTATTCTGGAGGCAGTTATAATGTTGAGAGCGCTGGTGCTTAGTTTCCTGGAGTTTATATACAGCTTCTTATGGGAGAGAGACAGGCATATGCGCAAACCCCAACCATCGGGAAGGGGTCCAAATTTGGACCCGTATGAATCGGCTCCTTTGTGAATAGTGATAGTGCTAATGATCCTACTGTTTTATATGTTGAAGTGAGGGATCATGTTGAGGGTATTTTGATTCATTTGAAGGGTGAAGGGATTAATAGATTCTGGTTGGCTCCCAAAGCAGCGGTAGTTCGGTGTCAGAGAGAGGGGTGTGTGAGAGAAAGACCGTGTTCAGGACAGGGAGAGAGTATGGGAATCAGGGAAAGTGAGAGATGAGCAGAAGAGAGAGACTGAGAGAGACAGAGAGAGAGAGAGAGAGCCAGGGAGAGAGAGAGAGACACTTCCTGTTACAGCATCTCCAGTCTCGGATGGGGACGGGAGCTTCATGGCATTAGGACCCTTCCCTAAGCAGCTGCAAAATGTGGCATTATGTCTATAAAGGGGTGCAGCTACAATAGTCAGCCGCGCCCACCCGCTGTGGAGACAAAATGGAGACAAATCTGTCTCAAATGACATCAATCGCTGACTGACATCCTCCCATGAGCCAGCCAGGAAGGGTGCAATGTGGGCCGGGTCAGGGCAACATTTTCAGCAGTGTTGGGGGTCCCTAATGTGTGGGTGGTCCTGGGCAACTGCCCCATCTGTAATCCGGCCTTGGTTATGGATGGTGATAATGCTGACAGTTCTGTCTTTTCATATAGTGTAGCTATACAATTGAGGATCCTGCAGCTTGATATATTGGAAAGGATTATAAATGTAAAGGTCCTGCCTCATTTTCTTTTGGGAGCGTTATTAGGTCGAGGGTCCTAGAACTCTGTAAACTGGAGAGAATTATCATGTTTACAGTGTATTGAAGATGGGATTAGATTCAATCTACAGTATTATATTCTAGACGGTGATAAATAAATTAGAAGTAGAATGTGATTGGTTGCTATGGGCAACATCCAATCTTCAATAGAATTTACCCTCATTTTTGAAAATACAGATGGAGCGCCTCCCATTTATCCCTAGCCCTTGCCAGATCCCCACCGCTAGCGATAGCTGGTGGAAAGGCGCTCCATCTGATGGGGACGCGTGCCGCTCGGTGGTGGGCGGCGTAATTCCTGCCCATCTCTGCTTCAGGCGGCGGAGAGCTCCATCTGAATGGGGCACGCGAGCGTCTCGTGTACGCACCCCCTTCCGGGTGGATGGTGGGAGCTGGCGGCTGGCGATTCTATCGCCAGCCGCCGGCTATATAAGAGGCGCTCCATCTGTATTATTAGTATACTGTAATTACAGTTAAAGTAACAGTGACTTCAAAAAACGTCCATCCATCACCATATGTCTAGCAGATGAGCGTTAGGCCTAAAGCACACATAGAATTTCTTCTAGAAAGTACGGGATTCTTTCAAATAGAAACTGCCTTCATGTTATTATAGTACTCTAGATATAGTTTACAGGTGAATAAAAAAAAACAAAAAACCCAGAGGGACTTAAAAGTGGAAAGGCATAAATCATTTAAAATCACTGTCAACATTGTGTACCTGAGTACCTCCTAGTTTACATTATTATTATTTACATTATTTATGACTTATATCTTCAGATTGTAAAAAAAAAAGTGAAGGCAATAGGAATCAGACTAGAAAGTATTATAGGAAGGGGTATAAGAGCCGGCTATGAGGGGTATTCAATGCCCCTGATGACAAGGTACAATATGACGGCGAGCAGTGCCGATAGCTTGCCATCAAGTATTCAACTCCCTCCCCTTCACTTTCTGTTTCCACCTCGCATGTTCCTATGGGCGATCATATGTTCCTATATAAAATCAACTCCACGCCAACGTGGATAGTGGGGGTATGAAAAGGTCTGAGGACGCGTACCTCCGTTCATAGTGGGGGTGGCGTGGGGGTGCATTTAACATTGTAAACATCGTATACAATTAAACATCGTATAGGGGGCTTATACAATTTTAAATCGCATCGCAGTGCATCGGGTGTATGCCATGCGATGCAATGCGAGTATATGTTGTGTGACCAAATATCGTGGGCGCCGTGCTAGTACACAAGTACCGAGGAATCATTTTCTTTCCGCACATATAACACTGCAATTGATATATCCCCTAAATTGGATTACAGTATAACTGTCAGGAAATAAAATGTAAATTGTGCATCTGTCAGTAAGAAGAAGCAGAGTATTTGTATCACCTCTCCAAGAAGGTTGGGGAGACGACCATATTTGGGCAGTCCTATATCTGGAAGACTTTGATACCCTCTCACATCCGATCCACACACCTAGCCTTTTAATGGTCACCCCCTCTCCTTTAAATAACTCCATTTTAAGATGGTCTATGTCTTTGGAACCCTTCCGGATAATCTGATTGTGGCACGTGAGGTACAAATACCTTCTGGTACTGGTACAAATACCTTCTTCAGCATTGTGATAAGGTAGTGGGCATCAGCACTGTGAGGGCTACATGCACACAGCGAAGGTGGACCTCTTGCCTACAAAGCCACAACCCTTTTTGTGCCATTTTGTGGGTATGGCCACATGTCACGGCTCCTTTCTCGTCATGCTGGGGACTAGCACTCCCCTGAGTGTGGGTGACACATGCATGCCCACGTCACCCATCGTTGCTGCTTGGTGACACCATCTAAGTGATGTCACCTCATCGAATGTTGTCGCCCAGTGTATCCAACAACCCCTGCACCCACTTGTGATGCCATTGGATAAGTTGTTCAGTGGGAAAGTCATTGCTGGGGTGACTTACTTTAATGATAATTTGGCAAGTTTAGTCAACTTAATTTTAACAATAGAAAAACTGGGATAGGGTCATTAGGTCGACAAGGAATGGGTCGACATGCATTGGGTCGACACCAGTCTAGGTCGACATGGGTCTAGGTCGAGATGCATTGGGTCGACACCAGTCTAGGTCGACATGGGTCTAGGTCGACATGACATGGGCAAAGTCGACAGTCAAAAGGTCAACATGAAGTTTTTCACTGTTTTTTGAGCCGACATGTGCTGACAGGCGGTGCTACGCTTCAGTGTCCATGTCGACTGTGTCGACATTCAGGTAAAAAAAAAACCCACCAGCGATTTTAATTATAGGCATCAGGTCAGAAAAATCGGGTCGATCGCATCACATGCAACCAAATCGCATGCGATGCAACCCGATTGACCCGATTTTTACATTGGGACCAATGTAAAATGGTCCTTGAGACCCGCGAGGGGCCGGCGGTACGCATCCTCCGACCTTTTCATACCTCCACTATCCACGTCGGCGCGGAGTTGACTGTATATAGTGTGGCGAGCGCAGCGAGCCCCGCGAGGGGATGCGCATTACTTCACAGGTATTACGCGTCCCCTCGCCATGCTTCGGGCTAGGTGGCTCGCTGCCGCTGGACGCGTACCGCTGCCCCTCGCGGGCTCGCTGCGCTCGCCACGCTTCCGGTTGGCGTTCATCGTGGGGTGGCATGAACAATGGGGGGGCATTTCACATACAAATTACCCATCAGGGTGGGTATACAAAGAAAAATCGGGTATGGTGGGCCATTTAACATTGGTTCCTATGTAAAATCGGATCAAAAACATTTGATCTGAGCATCCTTTATATTTAATATATATCATTTATCTAAAATCATACACATAACATATACCAAATTTTGCAGCTTGAATATGCATGTAACAAGTAAGTTACACATTTGGGGCCACGAATGGACAGGACCTGAAGAAGGGTTAAATAAAATGATTTCAACATCTGGGATCTAGGTCCTGGAAATGAACTGCTCATCGAGTAGGTTATCAGATAGGCTGCTTTATTGGCACTTCATCATTGGCTGCTAGATCATCATGTTAGCAATACAGAGTAAAGGGAAAACTGAACCGACGTCCAAAAAAAAAAAGAAACTTGACTTCAGAGTGACATTGTAGAATTCTATAAATATAATACACAAACAACATTAATGTTACGAACTGTCCCTTCTTATATGGGTGACACGGAGAACCAAAGAGGACACTGGGGAATTTATGAAAGCCATTCTACATAAATAATCATAATGGTTTTTACTTTATCACGACTGTTGGAATTATAGTGTTGCCCAATGAATTAATAAGATATTTGATTTTGCTCGACTAGAAAATTGTCATAATTTCCTTGCCACTCAGTAAACTCCCAATTGAAACCTTGACCCAAGGGGCATAGCCAGAACTCTGTGGGTACCATTGCAACATTTCGAAGGGGCCCCTGTCCCGATGCTTCTAGAGAGACCTCTCATCAGCAGTTGTTAATTGTATGCCCCATAATTGTGCCCTTGTACATAATAGTGCCACAGCCATAGACCAACAGTGGCTGGCACCCTCCCCCTAAAAAGGGGTCAAGCATAGCACCCCATAGCAGTGCCCAAATTTATTTTATGAATCTTCGTAGTGCCTTTGTTCACATTATTCTACATTGCAATGCTGCCGCTACACAATATGCCACAAATTACCCCCAAATTACCATGACATACTGTACAGTGTCCCCAGTTCATATCATGCCGCATTACAGTTTCCTAGTTAGTGTTATACCACACTATATAGCCTTTACTTTGTATTACAACATTGCAGTGCCCTAGTTCATAATATGTATCATTATAATGTCCTCCAGTTCATTCTATATTACATTACAATGAGCAGGTCCAGGAGAATAACTAGATCTATTGTAGACTAAAATGTAAATCTTGTAAAGGCCCATATACACAACTCATTGGTAAAAAATGTATATAACATATGTGATGGTGAAGTGTTACGTTAACATTACTGCCTCACAGCATTAAGGTCATGGGTTTGATTCCTACCATGGCCCCTTACTGTGTGGAGTTTGTATATTCTCCTCGTATTACTTGGGTTTCCTCCAGATACTCTGTTTTTCTCCAACAACGCAAAAATATACCAGTAGGTTAATTGGCACCCTAGTATGTTAGTGTGTCCGTGTACATGTTGTCAGTTGTAGTGGTTCTTATGTACTGTTAAATTATATGTTTCTACGTTGGGCCCCTCAGCACTGGGCCCTATAGCAGTTGCACCTATGGTAGCTATGACCTGGTCTACTCCAATATAAATGGGGTTTACCCTCTGTTGCTAACCACTAAATGTAAATTGATACAGTATACGGTACTGCAGTTCAGTAGGAGTCTTTTATCATTGGTGGGCAGAGGCAATTGGCATTACACAGTTGTGCTGATAATTTACATACCCTAGCATAATTTGTGATTTTCTGGCCATTTGTATGAATATGAATGATAACTCACAAACTTTTCTTTCACTCATGGTTAGAGGTTGGGTGAAGCCATTTATTGTCAAACAACTGTGATTACTCTTTTTAAATCATAATGACAACAGAAACTACCCAAATGACCGTGATCAAAAGTTTACATACCCCAGTTCTTAATACCATGTATTTCCCCCATTACCATCAATGAAGAGCTTGAAGACTTTTGTGGTAGTTGTGGATGAGGCTCTTTATTTTCTCAGATGGTGAAGCTGCCCATTGTTCTTGTCAAAAAGCCTCCAGTTCCTGTAAATTATTGGGCTGTCTTGCATAAACTGCACATTTGAGATCTCCCCAGAGTGGCTCAATGATATTGAGGTCAGGAGACCGAGAGGGCCACTCCAGAACCAATGACAGGTTGACTTGGTCTTGTGTTTTGGATCATTGTCATGTTTGAACGTCCAAGTACGTTCTATGCGCAGCTTCCGGGCTGATGAGTGCAAATTTTCCTCCAGTATTTTCCGAAAACATGCTGCATCTTGCCACCAAGTTTCCAGTGCCTTTGTTGCTCACACATCCCCAAAACATCAGCGATCCACCTCCGTGTTTCACAGTAGGAATGGTGTATCTTTCATCATTGTTGACTCCTCTCCAACTGTAACGTTTCTGCTTGTGACCAAAAAGTTCAATTTGTTCCAGAAGTTTTGAGGCTTGCCTCGTGCTGTTTGGAGTATTGTAAGCGGGATGCTTTGTGGCATTTGCATAGTAATGGCTTTCTTCGGGCGACTCGATTATTGTGCATCTTGAAACAACCACACCACTTTGTATAAGAGAGTACTGTATTTCAGCTGAAGTTATTTGTGGATTTTTCTTTGCATCCCGAACAATTTTCCTGGCAGTTGTGGCTGAAATTTGTGTTGGTCTAAATGACCTTGATTTGGTTTCCACAGAATCCCTAATTTTTCACTTCTTAATTAGAGTTTGAACACTGCTGATTGGTTTTCTCAATTGCTTGGATATCTTTTTATATCCATTTCCTGTTTTTTACAGTTCAATTACCTTTTCCCGCAGATCCTTTGACAATTCTTTTGCTTTCCCCATGACAGAATCCAGACACGTCAGTGCAGCACTGGATGGAAGATGCAAGGGTCTTTCAGGAGTCCAGAAACTCACTGACCTTTTATACACACACACTGATTACAAGCAAACAGATCACAGGTGAGGATGGTTACCTTTAGTAGCCATTCAAACCCGTTTGTGTCAACTTGTGTGCATATTCTGCAAGGATGGTGAGACACGGCTAGCTTTGGCAGTCTTTTTTGCTGAAAATATGCCTTTGTCATGAGACTAGGGGGGGTATGCAATGTGCCACCGCTATTCCTGATGGGGGAAATAGCAGCCCTATTCAACACTGCAACAGCATTGATGCGGGATCACGGCAGAACGGGCCCGACTTTAGAAGCCCTTTCTGCTGATAACGGCCATGGATTGTCACGATCCCGGCTGCAGATTGACTATCCACAGCATTTTTCGCAGCCACACCCCCTTTGAGCCGATTGGCAGGCAGGACATTGAATCCCGCCTGTCAATGAGCTGTCGATCAGACTGCAAACGGGCCAGGATCATGGCTGTCGGGAGGGATCGACAGCCGTTATCCTGGATTGAATACTCCCCTAGGACTCACCAAGAGACTGTGTGGAATAATTCTATATGTGACACCTGTATATATTTGTGTGACTAGGTCTCTGAATTGGCATACGAAGTGACCGTGGCTGTTCTCCTTACCAAGTTCCGTTGGGTTGTATATATACAGACTCCTTCACACAAAGATGCCCAATGCTGGCAGGGTTGCTCACTCACCACTGGCATCTCCTGCTGCGTGGTGTATCAAGCCTAGATGTATTTCAAGGCATTTCTGTATACAAAAGTGACAAAAAAAAGTTTAAGAGACAGTATGCACAAAAGTCACAATCAAAGACACAAGCAGCCTGCCAAGAGGTTTAACAGTAATGCTTTATTGGGCAGTACGGACGTGGTAATGGTTAGCATTACTGCCTCACAGCACTGAGGTCATGGGTTCGATTCTCTCCATGGCCCTAACTGTGCAGAGTTTGTATATTCTCCCCGTACTTGCATGGGTTTCCTCCGAGTACTCCGGTTTCTTCCCACAACTTAAAAAATATACTGCCAGGCTAATTGGCGCCCATCAAATTAACCCTAGAATGTCTGTGTGTGCGTGTACACGTGGTAGGTAATATAGGTTGTAAGCTCCACTGGGGCAGGGACTGATGTCAATGTTCAAATGTACTCTGTAATGCGTTGCGAAATATGTGTGCGCTATATAAGAAACCGTTAATAAATAAATAATTGAGAGAGAAGACCCAAACAACTGAGCTTACCATGCTAAAGTGTGGGGTGTAAGGTGGAATTAGACAGTCACAGCAAGCTTATTATTACAGTAAATCAAATGCGCTGATTCTAAGGAAGTGCCCAAACAGTAACGCTTGGTGCTGCTAAAAGTCCACTTTTGACATTGAAGGACTTATTAATTGCTGGAATATCCTGGAATAAGTGGCTACACCAGGAGAAGTAACATCGATACGTCATTCTGGCCACCACGTCCGGTGATGTAAGTACCTGGAAATGTTCCCATCTAAACGCAAGTGAAGCAGATATTTGTCGAGGAACGCATGCGCCAGTGTTAGGCCAATCTAAACAGCAATGAAAATAGCAGCAGACAATTATTCATTCGAACTTTTATGTTATATCATTATTTAAAATGTCAAAATATAATGAACGCATTGAAGGACAGCCAAATATTCTAAAGAGAAAAGTCATAGAAATAAGGGACATTTTACTACAAGGATAAATTAAATACAAGGCAACCTGATCCTTTTGCAGAAGTTATACTCTACTTGGAATTACCACACTAATTTTACAATTTCAATAACCAAGGTTTAATTTGTTAACCGATATAAAAATGCCTTTAGGGTAGGGTACTCCAAGCCGCAACGTACATCACAACGCTGGACAAGGCTGGACAGTGGTATGGGAAATACAGCAAAGGTCATTTCAGCCTAAAATATTAGCCAATCACATGACATTTTCATTCATCTTGGACCTCTTGGCCATATACGACCTGCTGCTGTCACGGTAAGGGCTGTATTCCTACGCTTTACCACGTAATCAAGCACAGGTGAATGCAGCTGAAAAAAAATCAGAAATAAATTATCCCACTGGGGAATAGGAACCAGGTTGGCCGGTATGAAAATATAATAACACTGTATTGATAGCTCAGGAAGAAACGATCTAACGCAAAGAGATAAACTACCAAATAAAGGCAGCAGGTACGAGGAAATGTAAGTAAGGGAAGAGTGGGCAGACGAAGGGGGTAGGAAGATAGGATTGCTGGTGAGCAGGACTGGGATGTCAAAATGAAATTACAAGATTAGGAAAACACTGAAATGTTTGAACATTTTTTTGTTGTTCACTTTAAGCTGCCAAAATTTGAAGTGAAGAGTGGTGAGCTTGGGAATGAAAGAGAGAAAGGGGTGGAGAGCGAGTGAGGGAGAGAGAGAGAGAGAGAGAGAATGAGACAAGAGACTAAACAGCCCATGATCTTGATGTGGAAACGATCAAACTTGTTGTTATGAATGGATTAGTAGCAACAGCAGGAGAAGCTGCACAGCCGGATAGTACACTGCCAACCTAGGTAATATAACCGCCTGTGAGCCTAGGTAAGAGCATGCTGCTGATTTTATGAATGAGGTGCTGTCCTCCCACACACAGCTGACTGTCTGTGTCTGTGAACTGGTGACCCTGCATCTCTGTCCTATCTCCCACTTCTACAGCTCATCCCTACTGTGCGCTCTCCTATTTCTCATTTCCCTAATCCTGTTCCTCTCTAGTCTGTCTTTTTCTGTTATTTACTAGCAGTAGAAATGTAGAACTGACTAACAAGTGTCCAGCCCCCCCCCCCCCCCCCCCCCCCCCCTTCTCACCCCTTGCCTCTAACAATATTCTAGGTAAATGAGTGTTTGGTCATAACAGATTAGAGTGCAAGCTCCTGTGCCCAAAAACTCATCCCATCTTTTAGACCTAGATAAATGAATCACATGTGGAACCTGTCCCTCCGGCATCTGTTGGGAATGTAATCAGCGCCTTTTAAATTTGAATTATTTTAATTCGACAAAGGTGAACCGACCGCTTAGATCGTCCTTTATTAATTTTTTTTACACGATTATGATTATTATTTGACATCAGAACGTGTACTTAGTTGATAGTCTTTTTTTTTTTTCTTTTTTCCCTCCTCTGTTTGTTTTAGCAACACCTACATGTGTCTGTCTTTTCCAATATCTTTTTTTTTTCCTCGCTCCCTCTCGCCTCTTTCTCTCTAGCAGAATAAATAAAGTAGTACAGTATGTGGAAACGTAAATCAGAGCTCAGTCTGGGGGTCTGAAGAGGGGCATTGGAGATTTTATTTTCGTACTCGGGGACTGCGGCTTGTTCCTCGCAGGACAGGCAGGTGTGAAAACAGACGTGTTTTCTGGGATTTCAAAAGCAGTCATCAAAACAAGTCGTGAGTGAAGGTAGTAAGTAAATAGTTTTTTGTTTTTTTTAAGAGGATAGAGAGGATTAGCTCATCCTGATATGAAAAAGCCCACCCAAATAGGGACCTTCTGCAGAGAGGGGGGGTTTCACTGCGAGTGAGGAGGAGTCTGAAATTAAAAAAAACGGGGGGGGGGGGGGGGAGAGAAGAGATTCTGACTATGAATAGGAGGAAGGAGAACAGAAAAAGGGGCGCCGGGAGGGGGCAGAGAGGAAAACTGAGATAAAAGGACAGAGGGATGACATAGAGAGAGAGAGGAAAATAAGGGAGCTAGGAACAGGCTACCTGCAAGAAGTTACAGGTGGCTCACTAGACCCCTGCACCTATAACAATCACATGTCCTACTCATTGAGATGCACTGGCTGTTGGATCATTTTTCAATTGAAGAGAACCAGATAGAGTTTATTCATTTGTAGTCTGTCTGTAATGAGATCACTGGTACTCAGCCGGGAAACTACAGAGAGTTAATTCAGCAACTGATGGGAGCAGCTGAAATATTTCATCACAGGTATGTAGATAATACTCTTATTGGGGCTGCTATTAGCAGATATTCAGGGGGTAATGTGGTGTGACTTTGTGGTTATGATTATGACTACAGCCTTGGAAATTTAATTTTATTAGGGAACAGATCTTCTTGTGAATATACTTAAACTTAAGTCACAAGTGTGTAACAGTCAAAGGAGAGAACAGGTAACAGAAAAATGGAGAACGGATCTAATGTTACATGGAAAGGTTAATGTATATTGATTAATAAAAATGGTAGAGTGCAATTGAATACTGTATGCTGGCGTTACATAGATAAGTAAATGTTTAATAAGTAGAAGAAGAGAAAAGCATACAGAAGATACCTGGTGATCTAAGTGAATAGCCATTTCTCACTATGAATAGAGAATAGTGTTTGTTTTAGTACCTATCGGAGATGCTGTTTAAGGATGTATCTGTCTGAGATTGCTGCCGGGTGCCTGGAACCTTATAACAGCTGACGGCACACTTACTGTAAGCGTAGGACAGTGCTGACTAATGTACTGTATAAGTGACGAGCTACTGTAAGATCACAATACTATAAGAAATGTGAGGACAGGCAACACTGCAAATTCATGAGCACAGCTGAGAAAGCATTCAGCAAAGTGTGAGGCAAACAAAAAAGTCATTAAGCAACAAGCGCAAATGAATACAGAGGCAGGCTGGTGATGATGTAGGACTGTCCTACCCACTGCTAGCAGCCTGCAGGTCCCAGCAGGCATAATGCATCACCTTAATTGCTCTTCAGTAGAGGGGCTCGTGGCTACTTTTTTGTATATAGTATAGTCAAGGTATTGATCATACAGTTGTTGACCAAGCAGGGTTATTCACTAACGAACCGCAAACAATGGTACAACCTGTGTCAGCCAATCAGACATTAGACTTGCATGATGTAGTGCAGGACAGGTAAGGCATGTGCAGATATAACTGGTTGCTATTGGTTGCAGCTCATTTGCATAACTCCAGGTAGTTGTTATTGTGGAAATTAAGATAGTTTTGCATTCAGTCATCCAGGGTTTTCAATGAAAGGGGACATATTAGCAGTAAATAGACAATTTCCTGTAAGTGATACAAGTTGTAAATTCATGTATAGTGTTTTTATAAATGAAAGTAAAAGCTGCTTATTGTTTTCGCACATTTTTGCACCAACATCTGCTTTATCGGCTAGATTCCACACTGTGTGGTGATACAGCTTCCTCTAATCCCCTTCAGGTTTGTAGACCTGTAGTGGAAACAATGGCTGAGGAACTGTCCATCTTCTGCCTCTGCTGGGAATAAAGATGGAGCAGTCTTTATTGAAACATTTAGGTTACCTGGTTCATCCTTCACTGCAATATGTGATCTAAAGTCTACTCCCTCTGTCAAACTCATGGCCCCCCCAGCTGTTGTGGAACTACACATCCCAGCATGCCCTGACACAGATTTTATTTGGTGGATTGCTAAAACTGTGGTAGGGCATGCTGGGACATGTAGTTGCACAACAGCTGGAGGGCCATGAGTTTGACACCACTGGTGTAAACCACCACTTCCTTAGCGCACATACTCCCTGTGTGACTGCACATAAGATGCACCTCAGGTCCACCCTGGTGTTTATACAGCGCCTCAGTCAGAGTTTTACGTAAACCTGGTCTTTTCCTAGAGATATGGTCATTACCTCGACCCTATTAAGGTCGACAAGCATTAGGTCAACACCTAAAATAGGTCGACCTGGGTAATGTCGACAGGGTCGGAAGGTTGACACAAACATTAGGGCGACAATGGGAAGGTCGACATTCAAAAGATCGACATGAGGTTTTCCTACCATCCACTACGTCATGGTAGGAGAATAAAATAGTGCGCCAAGTGCAGCGAGATACTGTGCCCGAAGCACACGTAGACGTTGTCCATGTCGATTATGTCGACATTCGGGACAACCCCCCCCGAAAAACTCATGTCGACCTTTTGATTCTCGACCTTCCCATTGTCGACCTAATGCTTGGGTCGACCCTCCGACCCTGTCCAAAGCCTGCCGACCTTCAGCGGTCGACCCAATTCATGTCAACCTAAAGTGGGTCGACTCAATGACCCATACCCATTTTCCAAGTTGGGCGATTATCATCCCACTGCACATATGTCATACTGTGCGTCTGTGATACTGTGCGTCTGTGATACTGTGCGTCTGTCACACTGTGCGTCTGTGATACTGTGCGTCTGTGATACTGTGCGTCTGTGATACTGTGCGTCTGTCACACTGTGCGTCTGTCACACTGTGCGTCTGTGATACTGTGCGTCTGTGATACTGTGCGTCTGTCACACTGTGCGTCTGTGATACTGTGCGTCTGTGATACTGTGCGTCTGTGATACTGGGCGTCTGTGATACTGTGCGTCTGTGATACTGTGCGTCTGTCACACTGTGCGTCTGTGATACTGTGCGTCTGTGATACTGTGCGTCTGTGATACTGTGCGTCTGTGACACTGTGCGTCTGTCACACTGTGCGTCTATGATACTGTGCATCTGTGATAATGTGCGTCTGTGATAATGTGCGTCTGTCACACTGTGTGTCTGTCACACTGTGTGTCTGTCACACTGTGCGTCTGTGATACTGTGCGTCTGTGATACTGTGCATCAGTGATACTGTGCGTCTGTCACACTGTGCGTCTGTCACACTGTGCGTCTGTGATAATGTGCGTCTGTGATACTGTGCGTCTGTCACACTGTGTGTCTGTGATACTGTGTGTCTGTCACACTGTGTGTCTGTGATACTGTGCGTCTGTGATACTGTGCGTCTGTCACACTGTGTGTCTGTCACACTGTGCGTCTGTGATACTGTGTGTCTGTCACACTGTGTGTCTGTGATACTGTGCGTCTGTCATACTGTGCGTCTGTCATACTGTGCGTCTGTCATACTGTGCGTCTGTTCTACTGTGCGTCTGTCACACTGTGCGTCTGTCACACTGTGCGTCTGTGATACTGTGCGTCTGTGATACTGTGCGTCTGTCACACTGTGCGTCTGTCACACTGTGCGTCTGTGATACTGTGCGTCTGTGATACTGTGCGTCTGTGATACTGTGAGTCTGTGATACTGGGCGTCTGTGATACTGTGCGTCTGTGATACTGTGCGTCTGTCACACTGTGCGTCTGTGATACTGTGCGTCTGTGATACTGTGCGCCTGTGATACTGTGCGTCTGTGATACTGTGCATCTGTGATACTGTGCGTCTGTCACACTGTGCGTCTGTCACACTGTGCGTCTATGATACTGTGCATCTGTGATAATGTGCGTCTGTGATAATGTGCGTCTGTCACACTGTGTGTCTGTCACACTGTGCGTCTGTGATACTGTGCGTCTGTGATACTGTGCATCAGTGATACTGTGCGTCTGTCACACTGTGCGTCTGTCACACTGTGCGTCTGTGATAATGTGCGTCTGTGATACTGTGCGTCTGTCACACTGTGTGTCTGTGATACTGTGTGTCTGTCACACTGTGTGTCTGTGATACTGTGTGTCTGTCACACTGTGCGTCTGTGATACTGTGTGTCTGTCACACTGTGTGTCTGTGATACTGTGCGTCTGTGATACTGTGCGTCTGTCATACTGTGCGTCTGTCATACTGTGCGTCTGTCATACTGTGCGTCTGTTCTACTGTGCGTCTGTCACACTGTGCGTCTGTCACACTGTGTGTCTGTGATACTGTGCGTCTGTCACACTGTGCGTCTGTGATACTGTGCGTCTGCAATAATGTGCGTCTGTGATACTGTGCGTCTGTCACACTGTGCGTCTGTGATACTGTGCGTCTGATAATGTGTGTCTGTGATACAGTGCGTCTGTGATACTGTGCGTCTGTGATACGGTGCGTCTGTCACACTGTGCGTCTGTGATACTGTGTGTCTGTCACACTGTGTGTCTGTGATACTGTGTGTCTGTGATACTGTGCGTCTGTGATACTGTGCGTCTGTCACACTGTGTGTCTGTGATACTGTGTGTCTGTCACACTGTGCGTCTGTGATACTGTGTCTGTCACACTGTGCGTCTGTGATACTGTGCGTCTGTGATACTGTGCGTCTGTGATACTGTGCGTCTGTCATACTGTGCGTCTGTCACACTGTGCGTCTGTCACACTGTGCATCTGTGATACTGTGTGTCTGTCACACTGTGCGTCTGTCACACTGTGCGTCTGTGATACTGTGCATCTGTCACACTGTGCGTCTGTGATACTGTGCGTCTGTGATACTGTGCGTCTGTCACACTGTGCGTCTGTCACACTTTGCGTCTGTGATACTGTGCATCTGTCACACTGTGTGTCTGTGATACTGTGCGTCTGTGATACTGTGCGTCTGTCACACTGTGCGTCTGTGATACTGTGCATCTGTGATACTGTGCATCTGTCACACTGTGTGTCTGTGATACTGTGCGTCTGTGATACTGTGCGTCTGTCACACTGTGTGTCTGTGATACTGTGCATCTGTGATACTGTGCGTCTGTCATACTGTGTGTCTGTCACACTGTGCGTCTGTGATACTGTGCATCTGTCACACTGTGTGTCTGTGATACTGTGCGTCTGTGATACTGTGCATCTGTCACACTGTGCGTCTGTGATACTGTGCGTCTGTGATACTGTGCATGTCACACTGTGCGTCTGTCATACTGTGCGTCTGTCACACTGTGCGTCTGTCACACTGTGCGTCTGTGATACTGTGCGTCTGTCATACTGTGTGTCTGTTGCACTGTGCGTCTGTGATACTGTGCGTCTGTGATACTGTGCGTCTGTGATACTGTGCGTCTGTCACACTGTGTGTCTGTGATACTGTGCGTCTGTGATACTGTGTGTCTGTCACACTGTGCGTCTGTGATACTGTGCGTCTGTAATACTGTGCGTCTGTAATACTGTGCGTCTGTCGCACTGTGCGTCTGTCACACTGTGCGTCTGTCACACTGTGCGTCTGTGACACTGTGCATCTGTCACACTGTGCGTCTGTCACACTGTGCGTCTGTCACACTGTGCGTCTGTGATACTGTGCGTCTGTCACACTGTGCGTCTGTCACACTGTGCGTCTGTCATACTGTGCGTCTGTGATACTGTGCGTCTGTGATACTGTGCGTCTGTCACACTGTGCGTCTGTCACACTGTGCGTCTGACATACTGTACATCTGTCATACTGTACGTCTGTCGCACTGTTCGTCTGTCACACTGTGTGTCTGTGATACTGTGCGTCTGTGATACTGCGCGTCTGTCATACTGTACATCTATCATACTGTACGTCTGTCACACTGTTCGTCTGTCATACTGTGCGTCTGTCACACTGTGCGTCTGTCACACTGTACGTCTGTCATACTGTACGTCTGTCGCACTGTGGATCCAGCATCATATTTCCTGCGCCCATGCAGCATTGCCGTAGTGCTCAGATTTCCATAACCGGGTGATCTGTGAGTGACAATGTGTGTCTGTACACAGCCGCCGGGATACATAAAGCCAATGGTAGGTGCTTCAATACAAATCCCAGCGGCAACGTCGCATCCATGTTTTTGGACACATTCACAGCCACAGAGACACTTTAGCATACAGCTCTGATTAGGGCCAAAGGGGTATATTTACTAAAATTAGAATTTTTGGTACTTGTTTCCTAGCACGGCACCCATCGCATACCGTATATAGTGGTATGCGATGGTATGCGATGCGATATTCGCGTAATTTAACAGGAATGTACAATTAAATATCGCATATCATCGCATGCCAGCAATTAATTGTACAATTAATCGACAATTAATTGTACAAGCACCCTGATGAATGCTTACAATGTTAAATGCACCCCCATTGTCGACGCCACCCCCACTATCAACGCCAACCCGAAGCGTGGTGAGCGCAGCGAGCCCGCGAGGGGTGGCGGTACGCGTCCTCCGACCTTTTCATACCCCCACTATCCACGTAGGCGTGGAGTTGATCTTAGATAGTGTGGCGAGCGCAGCGATCTACCGAGCCCGAAGCGTGGCGAGCGCAGCGTGCCCCGCGAGGGGACGCATAATACATGTAAAGTAATCCGTGTCCCCTCACGGGGATCGCTGCGCTCACCACGGTACGGGCTCGGTGGCTCGCTGCGCGCACCACACTATCTAAAATAAACTCTACGACGACGTGGATAGTGGGGGTATGAAAAGGACAGAGGACGCGTACCGTCACCCCTTGCGGGCTCGCTTCGCTCGCCACGCTTCGGGTTGGCGTTGCTAGTGGGGGTGGCGTTGACAATGGGGGTGCATTTAACATTGTAAGCACCCATCAGGGTGCTTGTATAATTAAAAATCAAATCGCATGCATCGCATGCCGCTATATTGCATGCGATGCGATGCGATGCACTTCGATCAAAATCGGGGGCGCCGTGCTAGGAAACAAGTACCACATTTTTTTTAGAAGTGGAGATTTTGCCTGTAGCAACCAATCCCATTCTACTTAACATTCTAGCAACATCTCCACTTAAAAAAAAAAAACCTTAACAGTAAATATACTCTATAGATTCTGCAGTAGAGGTATTCAGCAAGTTGCCCTTCAATTACTGTAGAACTACATATCCCAGCATGCCCAGCCACGGTTTTGCTTTTTAGCATGATAAAATTGTGACTGGGCATGCCGGGATGTGTACTTCCCCTGGTCTATAGCATTACTACAAGTTGATGTCACATACACTTTAGTGATACCAATGGTGACTGTGGTCTGGTGTGTCCATCTCTACATTTATTACGAAATTTCAAGATTCTCAGAAAGGTTTCTCTTCTAATTTATCATAGGGATTCGGAGCATCACAGGTTCGGGGACTTTGTGACAGAAGCCTGAGAGAACATCACATTCTTCGAGACCACTCACCACAACTGCCTGCAACACTTGTGCAATCCACCTTTCTCCCCTCTTAGGAAAAAAAGAATCACCCAAATAGACTGCAAATGTCTCAGACATTCATATCTTGGTCAATTTGCCAAAATCAACAAGTTATTCAGCTGTATTACAATAGCTAAATTAAATAGTTAAGTAATTTATCAACCTTCCTCGCCCATATTTTAATGCTTGTTCCTATAATATTTACACTGTCCATATTTTTCCCTGTTTCATTGATATAAAATTATTTTAGGTGAGGATCTCATTGCATGCCCACCATTTCCTTAATGTGAATTACCCTGCTACTTGTTTGTTCGTTTTGCTCTACACCTGTCTACCCACAATACGCCTTTTCTTAAACTTCTTCTGGTAGTTGCGTACCCTTGCCACTTTCCTGCTCCTAACTGTAACCCCCTGTAAGAAATGCTCACAACTCTATGAGATGGGGAGGTAAGTAGTGAACGGTAAACTTTGCAAGAAATCTGTAAGTGAACTTTGTAAGGTGGAGAATTGAGGCTGCAGAGAACATGTGTTAAACATATGCTACACATGTGTCAGTTCAACATCTGGCCTGGGAACATATGTTAAGAATCCACTGGGGGCTGTAACATCACATCTACATCAGCAAGGATAATCATCCCACAGCTCCTGCACTACGCAGAGAACAGTTCGCTAGAGTGTTTCCCAAAACAGTGTAACGAGAGAAAATGTAGGAATGATAGAGGGGAGGAAGTAACTTCTAGTGAATGGTGGACAATGGACACCTACGAAGCGATGTGAGTGATACCCAAGCGGAAAAGAAACGCAATTCCAAGAGAAAACAAGAACAAAGCCTATGACATGGAGAACATTTATAGTTTTATTCGTACAGGTGAACAAAAGCAGCTTAAACTAATTATACAGACAGTTGAGTCTGAATAAAAGGCTTTCTGTTTAATCAGTAGTTTCTGCAGTTATCCGCTAGTGTGCTCAGTTATTGCATCTGGATCTCTGGGTGGTGAGAACCAAGATGCGATGCTTGGAGATACCTCTTTTGACTTTTTTTTTCTTCTCCTGTTGGGGTAGACCCCATAAAGAAGATCCTATTCTACAGTACAAACAGGAACTGGTTCTGAGGGCAGAGCGACTGCGGGAACTATCTATGAAAGAGTCCTGCAGAGTTGGTCAAGAGAAAAGAACGTTGGTCAGTCTCCACCGCCATTCTCATGAAGTATACCCTACGCGAGAGCAATGGTATGGAACAGGAGCCAACAGATTAGGAAGCCATAAGCAAGATGGATCAGATGAATGTTGCTTAGAGACCCCAAAAAACAGTGATAAAAACAGGAACACATCAGCTAAGCTGGAAAGCAGGACTCTATGGAATATGAGCCACAATGACAGCTATCATAAACTCACGTCTAAAAAGTCCCACAAACAATCCCTCAGGAGAAGCTCTAGAACAGTAAAAGGACAGGTTGTTCCACTGGCAGGAAAGAGAAGATACCCCCGAGATACAGAATTATTTAACACAAGAAGGATATTATCAAATTACTCAGTACACTTTGCACTGCATGAGAAGAGTTCGGTTGATGGTTCCCTCTACTTTCCTGGAGGACACAACCAGTTGGTGTTAAACCCAGATGCTGAGCTGCAAATACCTCGAGAAACATTCACTGTAGAACTATGGGTGAAGCCAGACGGAGGGCAAAATGATCCGGCTGTCATAGCAAGTAAGGACACATTGTTTTATTACTGTTCATCTTTGCACCTAAGCTGTTCGGTTACCTTCAGCTCATTGTTTGGTCCAGATTGATAATGATTATGATGTTATATTAACCATTTATATAAAAAATAATGATAGGATAATTATGTGTAGGACATTAGGATGTAATAGGATCTGAGTTTGTCTTGAGGTACAGGATGCTGGCTATTCCCGGATATGATTTGGAAGTGGACCTTGTAAATGATTGCCGCTTTAAAAAAACATCCTAGATCAGCCGGCAAACTCAGACCCTAATGCCCTTTGAGTGCTAACTAAGTTTAGTTGACTTCTGTTCACCATTAATCGTGAGAAAATCTACTTATTTTTATAGTGGGAAGGGTCATTAAGTTGTATGTATACTTCTATTGAGCCGCTAGTATTATTTGGTCAAATTCAAGATATTTTCTCCTTGTATACAGTAAGCCTATAACATGGCCATACGGTGTGCTATATCAACAGATATTCTGTATGGGGTGATGTCACTTACTTCTTTCATTTAGTGCACTATACCTACCTTGTTGGTTTTATATGAGAAACTACTACAAAAGGGGGTATTCAATCCCAGCAGATATTTCCGATCCTCGGAAATATCCCTCATTTTCATGTAGAATAGATCAAGTTCCCACAGATCTATTCAATGTTCTTTTTTTCCCGACATTCTGAAACATTCCTAAAGTCAGAAAAGGTGGGGTTCAGTGAATGCACATCTTTCTCCAGTGAAATGCCCATTACTTTGCAAATGGGCATTCATTTTTAAAGAGCCGAATCTGCAGCAGCGAGTCATGGACGATATTTCCGAGTATTGGAAATACTGACCAGCATGTAATGTCGATGTTGGACGCAGTGGAGAGTCTCTCTTCCATTGCGCATTTGCCAAAACACACTGCTTTGTGCTGTGATTTATTTACTGACAATGTTTACTGACAATATGACAAGTAGGGGGGTGGTAACGGGGAGTGGCTAGAAAAATGCATTCATTACAAAAATTTGTTTATGTCTTAGGGCAGGGGTTCCCAAACTTTTTTGAATCACGGCACCCTAGCGTATCAGAATTTTTTCGCGGCACCCCTAGGCCCAAAAACAATCAATTAGATTGGGTTTATATGCGATTCTTAGGGTCAGTTATGTGCTAATGGGCAGGATTTGCTTCTGTTTGTACACATTTTATGATTGGCAGCCTCCAGCACTGGTTTTGCCCATAAATAATTAACCATGAATAAATTGAATTGGTCCTGGACCACCAACCTGGGGCACCCCTGCAAGTGTCCCAAGGCACCCCAGGGAGCCACGGCACACAGTTTGGGAACCACTGTCTTAGGGGATACATTCAGCATGAGATAGCACAGGGTTGTCATCTCGTGCAACCAATGTTCCTGCTTATGCACGTGAGTAGCATATGTGAGATGCCATCATTGGGACTAGGGATGCCAATTCAGGAGCATTTTTTCAATCTTGGAATTCAGGAGTGACAAATGCTCAATCCCGGGATTCCCGGAATCCTGGGATTGGCTTCTCTAATAAAAAAAATGCTCGGCCGCCCCACATAATTACCTGCATGGCCTGGCGGGTGCGACAGGGAGCAGGGCTGTTGTGGAATGGAGCCTGGCCGATGTGCTGCGCTTAGCCTGGAGGGCGGGCGGACGGCTGGGAGCTGGAATGGCTGAGCAACTGTGAGGCCTGCGCAGCCTCCGCAGAGTGACCTGCAACTACATCACGCTGTGCAGAGCCACATAGCCAAAAATGGGGGAAGCTGGGCAGCGTCTGAGCGAGCGATCAAACGCCGCCTGGCATTACACTGCACATGCGCAGCCTAATCCCAAAATCATGGGATTGGAAACTCCAATCCCTGGATTGAAATCCCAGCCATTTTTGGGCCAAAACTTTGCATCCCGCTGATCCCGATCCAAGGATTGGGATGTTGTGCCAAAGATGGCAGCTGATTCATTAGCCTGTGTGTGAATTTTTAGCTGTGTGAATAAAGCCCTGTGTTCAGAACAGAGATCAGATATAAAGGTAGAAAATGTACAGTCAGTCAGAATTCTTACCATACTCTTGCTGTTGTTACAAAGGGAAGAATATAGCTGTGGCTCTTGATGTAAGAATGAGGAAAGATGGTGGATTTGTGACATCATATACCCAGGGTGCACTGGGAAAATTTGGTGGAAGCCTATTGGGTTCAAACTAATCTAATTTAAAATAAGTTTATATTTTGGTCTGACCACTAGGTGGTGCTTACACAGAATAAGTTTATAATACAAACATAAAAAGCAGAAGGCATGACATGGTTGCTCCTGCTTTAGGTAGGTGGTGTGTGTGTGTTTGCGTGTATGTGTGTATGCTAGTGTGTGTGTGTGTGTGTGTAGGAGGTCTTTTCATGGAATTAAATCGTCAATATACAATATAAGGTAAAGTACTACAATAAAAAAAGAAATAAACAGCAGCCAGCATTCAGTTAGGCCGCCGCCTCGCTAGAGTGAAATCCCCTCTTGCAAGTCAGTTTGCACGCTGTGTGAATCTATGTGTATGGCTACACATCCATTCGCAGCTGTGAGAAAATTACTAAAACCCATTGTAACAGGCTCACCCTCAGATGATTTTTACACTGGCCACAACTCATCGCAGTCGCCGCGTAGCCCTGGACTTGTTCGGCATGCGATGGAAAAAGGCATATGCGACCTGTTGCTGACGTCACATACCCTCCCCTAAATGCGCAGGCAAGAGGTTTCTCAGACACGCCCAGCATTTTCCTAGACACGCCCAGAGTTTTCCTAGACACGCCCAGAGTTTTCCTAGACACGCCTAGCATTTTCCTAGACACGCCCAGAGTTTTCCTAGACACGCCCAGAGTTTTCCTAGACACGCCTAGCATTTTCCTAGACACGCCCAGAGTTTTCCTAGACACGCCCAGCGTCTTTCTTACTACTTACCACTAAATGTTGGGTTTCCGCTCCTAGACGCCTACTTTATGTGAATCCCTTTGCGAGCAGCCTGCGCTTAGATAAAGTTGCAGGACTGCATTGCAGGACTCATTCTCTCATACTGTGAATCGTATGCGTGCACAGTGTATCGATTATCGGCCGCTGTGCGAATTCGCAGCTGTGCGTTCAGGTCTGAATCTGGCCCAAAGTGCATATCTGTAATAACCGAGAAATTCCATACATGCGAATTGGTAGGTGCAATTTGTAGATACAAATAGAAGCCCTCACTATAATACCTTTACTAATCTTCACCCAAATCCTGTACACTACCAATCAGCTCCTGGTCATGTGGCCAAAAGGCACTCATCGTAACTAGGGATGGCCATCAGTGCAGACGCCATTGAGGGTTGCCATCGATGGTGACTCTGCACCTAGTCATCGATAGTGGTAAACTATTTGATGGATAACCATCGATATTTTTAGCTATAGATGGTCATCCATTATATTTGACTGAATGGCTAATCAGAACTCGGGGGTGGGAGCTATGCTCCGTGTCCCGGCACCTTAACATAAACATCATAAACCCAAGTGGTGAATAATAAGCCCTATGTATGACATAAACTGTATCTACTGATGACAGAGAGACAGGTGGGGAGCACGTGTTATACAAGCAATAAGTGGTGTTCCCCCATCATCAGCAAGGGTCACAGCATCCAATTCCCATTATATCATCTCCACTACTGCTCTAGCCTCCTCTAGCTCATGACAAGACAAGAGGCTTATGGGATAAATTCTTTCAGCATCTCCAGGAATGCACCTGTTGCCCCTCTCTTAGCTATTTGGTTTCTATCTATTCATCTCACACAGACTGTGAGCTAAGAGCCCCTTTATGTTCTGCAATGCAGATCAATGTATTTTCTATAAACCCTTTCACCTGCCCACATCCTCTGTACACAATACATTTACAGGCATTACATAAGCTTATTACAGTTTGCACTAGGCATGCCCATGCACATTCTGACTTATATCTAGCTTCCCTGGGCAATCCTGTGCCCAGCCAGCAGGACAAGGCTGGGAGGGGTACCAGCAGAAGGGTGGGCAATGTTCCTCTAACAAAGTCGCATCAGGTGCGACAATGTCAGGTCAAGCCCAGCTTGGCGTTGTCTCATGTCATGCATCCACATCATGCAAGTGGTTGAATAATTCAGATGAAAATGTATTATATAATGGCTGTGTATATGTCCTCTTACGTGTGTGAGAGTCACGAGGGGATGCTTTTGGGACAGCATATGCAATATAATAGATGCACAGGTTCCAATAATGGCGTATGACAAACAGATTTATCATGTAACTCACGGTACACACAAGTGGTCGATCCTTTGCAGAAGTGGCTTCTCTTCTGGCTTGGGTCAGGGTGTTCTGCTGAAGGAGCTCTCACTGGTAAACACACCATACACACTTCTTTCTGTGTCTTCTGGTTCCGGCTTGGTCTGCAGCGATCTGTCCTCTTCTAGACATTTCCAAGACATTTGGTCAATCTGCTGTGTTGGATCAAGCTTGTTGTTAAATTAGAAAGTTAATGTAGAAAACATGATCTCTGATTTTCTATTGAAAATGGGAAGTTGCTATGGGTAACCAATACGATTCTATCTATTATCTTCTAGAAGGTACTAAATAAATAAGTACAGTAAAATCTGATGGGTTGCTATGGGCAACATCCCATCGTCAGTAGAACTAAGTAAATAAAAACCTAAAGGGCCCCTTACACTTGTGAGATTTTGTCAGATTTGACCCAATTCAGGTGGATTGGGTCAATTTATCTGACAAAATCTGATGTGCCTGTCTGACAAAATCTTATGTGCCTGATGTGTAGGACCCAATGCACAATCCCGTGCCATTGGGTATAACCAAGAGATTGCAAGAGATTGATCCTCCTGCACATAGGATAAATCTCGAGTCAATCAGGTCCAACTTGTTGCACAATAAGTTGGGCAAGTGTAAGGGGGCCTTTACAGTCTAGGTTTTAAGGATATTCATACTTAATTAGCAGCTCCGTCAGCTTGATTTAACCATCTGTGCTCAAGTATCCTTCTATCCTGGACTGTTAAGCTGGCCATACATCAGAAAGATCGATCTTAAGATCGATTGCGCTCATGATTGTGTACAATTTCCCTTGAAATCCCCATCATTACTTAGTGGGTTTTGGACACACAATCTACACACAATCAATCATACAATCCATCTGCTGCATGGTTGTGTACACAAGATGTGCATACAATCTGCATACAATCCATCTTACAATCAGTCATACAATCCATCTGCTGATCGATTGTATGATTGTGTACATAAGATGTGCACACAATCTGCATACAATCCATCTTACAATCAGTCATACAATCCATCTGCTGATCGATTGTATGATTGTGTACATAAGATGTGCACACAATCTACATACAATCCATCTTACAATCAATTGAGATTGTATGATTGGGTACAATATCTTTCTGATGTATGGCCACCTTTAGTGTGACTTGACGACCAACATTGAGACACCTTTGTTACAGGTATAGGAGGGGCGTATTACTCTGCGAGATAATATGGTGAAAAGCGGAGACGGGCAGGCATTCTGCTCCCCGCCCCAGAGAGACAGGGATGCGTGTGCATGTGAGATGCTCACGCGTCCCCGTCAGATGGTGTGCCTCTCCACCAGCTCCATCTGTAGGTAAGATGCAGATTAGAGACAAGGGATGGGTCACTGTATATTACACACAAGTGTGGGTGAGTCAGTGGAAAATGGGGAGACAGAGCAACACTCAATGCGCCTGTACCCAATAAAGGGGGAGCATATAGAGCTAGATTCAGAGATGCACATATTACTAATATTCGCGCAGTTGGCCGATGTTGGGTGTATTGCGCATGGGTCTAATTCGTCACACAGTACATGCATCCTGATGGTTTCTACCAGGAGATTCAGAAATAATGTAACAGGGGGGTGGTTAGGCAGTTGTGAGCATGTTGCAGTCATCAACTGTGTCTAAAGAAACAGGTGCATTGACACATGATAACATGTTTATACAGAGAATCTGCACCTCCATAAGGCTTATGAAATCTGCAATGGTAAGATCGAATACACACAGCAGCAGTCTCGCACTGCAGCAGGTTGATGCCTCGATAGGAAGCCCATCAACTGCGACATGAAAAATACACTGTTGCAGCTGTAAACGCATCCACATCTGGATCAGGTGAGTCCCAGAAAAGAGACTAGTGGTGTCTTCCAGATGTGGATGCTATTCTTATTCTGTTCATGAGTACCCAATAGATTTAGTTCTGCGCATGCATCAGAGCTGTACTGCACATGTGCTGCAATGGTCTTGCGATGACTCTAAATGCAGCTTGATTGAGGGCGGTGTTGGGGAGTTTTGGCAAATGGTGCGATGCGACTGTTTTAGGGGAGTGCTGCATCTTCCAACAAGGAGTCACTGACCTCTGCTTAGTTGTGTATGACATTCTGAGCTTTATTAAGGTTACTCAGAAGCCCAATGGCCCGTGTGAAACTCAGATACCATTGCTTTAAGGTTATGTACCTAGGAACTGGCCAAGGTATGGTACTGAGGTCCACCCCTACCCCAGATAAATAGGTGACTTTTTTGCACTCTATCTGCATCTTGCCTGTTCCTAGTGAAGTGTACAGGAAGGAGATAAAAAGCACTGGACATGCAGTGACAGTGTAAAGGGGTGGGGCTAAAATATGCAAATCATGTAATTTAGCCTCACACCTACTCGGAGACCCACGAATCACGAGCAATTCAAGGTCTTGGGGGAAGAGGCCTAATGACATCACAGTTTGATTCCGCCCCATGAAGTGACCTTTCTTGCAATATGAGATAAAACTTTTTTTAAAGGTTTATATAGGTATATTTTATCATGAACCTATATTGTGGAGTTAACATATTATGACTGATCTTCTTTGTACCAACCTGTAACGTTACACTATTCTGAAAACAATAGGTATTGTTGCTCTTATAATTTATTACATGATCATGCTGCATTTCATTAAGTAAGATCTTATCTGCTGTACAGTGGTCATGCCGGGCTCCATTCAAGAACGAGACATAACTCCCTTAGCACTCACTAAAGGGGTTATGTCATCCTTTCAGAGTGTAACAAACAGCGGTAATCTTAGCTGTTTGTAGCTATACCGCTTATGCCAACTGGCAATGGGGACCCTACAATTGCCATTCAGGCTTTAGCAAAGCATTTCAGGCTAAGTTGAGTCCCTGTTGGGTGAAGTTGCAATGTACTTGCATAGATGGCTTTCTCACATGCCCAGTAATAGAGGGTACAAATGGTAAAATATGCACAATTTTTCTATTTGATTTTGCTTATAGAAGCATAATCGAATAGAAGTAGAAAAGAAAAACGAATGGGGATCGAATGGTTTTTCATTCGATGCAGAGTCGATCCCAATGCACGGTCCCTTGTAGTGTAAATCAAATAGATAAATAGTCTTGGCAGCCAAGACTATATAGTATAGACAGTGGCGTAACTATAAAATCAGCGCCCCCCGCAACCCACCCTCCGGGAATTTCGGCCTGCAGCCCCGCCTCCCCCCCCCCCCAGCCCTGCCTTACCCCTCTGCCTGGCCCCACTGCTGGGTCTGTTGCCGGGACCCGCAGATCTACATGTCTGCGGTCCCGGGGATTCTCCTAATGAAAAATTACCTTCATAAAAATGGCTGCCCCTAACAGCAGACCATAACGTGTCTGCTGTAAGGGGGCAGACACTTAGGCGGATCAGAAGACACAAGCAGCGCCGTGACCGACGCAGAAAAATAGATCTCTGGGTCCCGGTGGCGGTGGCGAACAGGAGGGGTGGGAGGTAAGCAGGTCCCACTGGCAGTGCTGCACAGTAATAGCCCCGCAGACCCCCGGCGCCCTCACCTACTCAGCGCTTCCCCGCCGATGCGGGGTCTGTGGGCCTATAGTTACGCCACAGAGTATAGATCTGTACTACAAATTCAAATCGAATGTGAACACTGTAACTGGTGAGATTTCACTTTCTATTCAACCTCTGGGTTAAGGTGCATACAGATGCATCGATGTGCTTTCGCTTTCAATTCGATTTAAATTTCCCCTCTCCACAACCTTTTGATTTTGCCTTTGATTTTCCATTCTTTTTCACATTTGATCTGAACTTTTACATTCGATTCGATTTCAATATCGAATTCGATTTACATTCAAGGTGCAGTGTACACATTCGATTTACTGGATCAAATTCGATATTTCCTTGCCTGCACAGTCTATTTTTCTTTTCGATATAGAGAAAATGGGAGCGCGCATCAAATCGAATTCCAGTCGAAAGTGTCCTAAAAACCATTCGATTTCAATTAGGTTTCCATTCGATTTTGCTTCTATAAGCAAAATCGAATCGAAAACAGAGAAAATCGAGGCATGTGTACACAGCTTTAGTTACAGTGTTCACATTCGATTTGACTTATGTAGTACAGATCTGTACTATATAGTCTTTGCTACCAAGACTGTTTATCTATTCGATTTACACTACACGGGAGCACGCATTGGGATCGAATCTGCAACCCAGGTTGCTGTGCAGTGTGACCGGATACCATGGGTCTAGCAACCTTGGTCCCATTCACACTATGGAGGAGGTAGCACTTAGAAACAGCATCCACACCAAGTGATGCCTCCTCCCTCACCCCCAATGGCATGCCTCCACTCCACCAGCACTGTCTGTGACTCAGTTTATTGGCAGGTGGCTATGAGGGGCTAAACATTGCAAATGCCGGGTCATTCCCAGGACGGACCCGTGTCCAAATCCCAGGTGCCACCCGACATTTGTGATGTGAAAGGGATATTACAGACGGGTGCCAGAGGACTGTCCGACATTCGGGATTCTGACAGTCAGTACTCCCAGGGCCGGTGTAAGACTTCTCAGCACCCTAGGCAAAACTTCAACCTACCCCCCCCCCCCACATCCACCCCCCCCCCCCCCCAAAAAAAAATAATAATATAAACATGTAGTCCACCCAGCCCGCCCGGGAAGGTGGGCAAGTCCCCTGCTTTCCCTGGAGGCCCTCTGCACCCTCCCCTTTGCCACCCACAACAGAGTGCAAGGAAGAGGGGGCAGCAATGTAGGGAAGTATGTCTCAAGGGAAAGTATGGAGGTGAGGTCTTAGAAGTTCCACAGCCACCACCTGCATTAAGTACAAAAAGGATCCTCATAGACATCCTTTTTGTTTTGCAGACTTGGTGGCGCCCCCCAGATCCCAGCGCCCTAGGCAGATGCCTAAAGCTGCCTAATGGTAGAGGCGGCCCTGAGTACTCCGACATCGGAATCCCGACTGATTAAATGCCCGATGGGGGGATCCCGATTGACAGGGGATATTCTGCCTTCTGGGGGTCCACGACCCCCATAGAGGAAAAATGGAACCTGTGGAGAGCGAAGTGGGCCACCAAACCCGCAGCGTGGTGAGTGCGGCGAGCCTGCAAGGGGTTTCTTTGGCAGTCAGGATTCCGGAGTCGGGATACTGACCGTCAGGACCCAGATTTGTCAGACTACCATACCGCACCCCTTACAGACATCTTTATGATAATTCAGCATAATTATTTACCTACAACTCAAATTCATGATAAATAAGTACAATTAGTGGGAAAATATATAGATTTTATATATTTATAGGAAATGAGAGAGCTACGTACAGTAACATACATGTTTGACTTTGAAATGGGATCTAGTTGTATGTGCATTCATATTTAGAATGTTTGTGATGTGGTTTTCCATCTAGGCAGAATGCTTTATACCACATTGGTATGGATAAGTCTGCACAGATCTGGACACTATGGAACTCAGCACCTCGGTCAGTTCTCAGGTACATAACCTTGGAGCAATTGTACATAACTTGGAGCAATGGAGTGAATGGAAGGAAGAAGCCATAAACTCATGATTTAAACCATACTTACTGATTTATATGCTCATCCTTCAGAAGAGGGGGAAGAGCTGAGAGGTGTTTCAAAGGCATGAGGTAGGCAGTACACATTACACCCATGCAAAAGTAGTGCCCCGTACATGTTATGCCCATACAGTAGCAGTACCCCTTACACATTATTATACCCACAAACTAGTAACCCTTATACTGTACATGTTATGCCACATAGACATTATGCCACACAGTCATAGTGCCCCTTACACATTACGCCCACACAGATGTACTCCTTATACACATTATGCCACAGATTATTGCCGATTGCACATTGCACCCACACTGTAATATCACCCCTTACACTTTATGCCCACACAGTAGCGCCTATTCCTTACATATTATAACCACACAGTAGTGCCTCTTACACACTATGACCATCCATACATTCCCCCTCCACTCCAGCTGCCAGGTTCTCGCTGGGTCCTGGTCCCTGTAGCAGCACAGTCAGACTGTCTGTGTCAGACACTGAGCGATATGTACTAAACCAGAAATGCAGTAAAAGTGTATTTAAGCCAAATGCTGGGGCTGTGGTGCGGAGGGTCACACCATCATTGACCAGACAATACTACTTTCTTGATCATTGGTAGTGCAATTCAAAAATAAAATCTTTTGTTCTTTCTCGATCATGTCTTAGTTTAGTCAAAATCCTTGGCGGTAATCCTATGAACAGGCGTAGTTTCCAAGGGTTGGAAGCCAAGTTTTGCAGGAACAGAAGTGGTAATTACTGTACACAGGTTTAGGAACAACAAGTAGAGGACAATTGTACAGAGCCGAAGGTCAGAACCAGGATATGAAAAGAGAAGCCAAAGTGCAAAAACAGAAAGGGGGTTAAGACAAGCCAAAGTCAGTAATAGGGTTGCAGGAAGAAGGGCTTGTATCCTGGACTACTGGCAGGAGCACATTTACCTGGCAGTGAGCCTGAGACCATCATAAACAGGGCTGCAGAAACTGCTACTTGGTGGGCGGGTTCATCCGGGTACACGCACCTCATACTGGAACACTTTGCAATCTTAATTTTTTGAGATTCAAGCGTGTGTGCTAGACAAAGTACTTCCACAATGTCACTGAGAAGGGCCCATACGGAGTCAAATTTGTAGTAGGGCAATGGTAAGATGTCTAGATACCTGAGAGTACATTCTCTCATCACAGGATGGCCTCATGCATACGTACTATGAGCAGCTGTACGATCAGGTCTGAATTAGGCCCTTCCTACTTTCTTGGCGCCACTTCCAAATGACCTAGCCTTGCAGGAATTGGCAGCATGGTAAGAGAATATTACGGCAGCATAAATACCAAGAAGCATTAATAGCACAAGTTTCCATTAAAAAATCGATACTTGTGTAGTTTCACGGTGGCAGTTACTTAGTCAGCGTAGCGTCCCTGTCAGAATGAGCGTAGTGTTCCCACGGCCAGCGTAGTTAAAAGTAGCGTAGTGTTTCCGTGTGCATCCCTGTCAGAATCAGCGTAGCGTAGTGTACCCGTGGCCGCTTAACCTAGCAAGCATCCCTGTCAGAGCCAACGTACTGTTCCCGCGGCCAGACACAGATGCAGACACAACTGCATCCACTTCTGCTGCAGTTTCTGTCAATGCAGAATCAGAAGAATAACTGTTTCATTTCTTTCTCTCTTCTTGATAATTTCGAGATTATTGTACTTTAAGTTGTTTTCTTCTTCTTCTTATTATTATTATTTTTAAGCGTCCGCTCGCCATGCTTCGGGCATGGTGGCTCGCTGCGCTTGCCACACTTTATAAAATCAACTCCACGCCACTCTGCCGGAAAGGGGATCATGCGGGCACTGGCGCTGTGTGAGAGGTGCTCACTAGCCTTGCTAGGGACGCCGGGAACAGATGCAGTTCCTGGCAACAGTACGGTGAGTAGCTGCCTCACGGGGACACTACGCTGACTACGCAGGGTTGCCGCGGAGTCACTACACTGACAATGCTAGGCCGCCATTGGGCTACGCTGATAACGTAGCTTAGGCTGCCTCCATGAAACTACACAAGTAAGGCAGCCGTTGGGCTACACTAATAACGTAGCTTCAAACGTAGCGTAAGCTGCCACCGTGAAACTACACAAGTACCGAAAAATCATCTCAGCCATAACCTCTCCTAATAAAAGTATAATGTATAGTGGCTCCATAAAATCTCTGGTAACAGGAATGCAAGATATTGTAAGAACATGGCTTCAATAAAGAGAGACACGTGGAAGTTTGTGTGAACTCTATATACGTACTATATATATATATGTATCAGCAGTTATAACGGGTGCAATGTGCTCTGTGCACACGGGGCCCCTGAGTCCCAAGGGGCTCACACTATACAAAATTCACCTATTTTTTAATAACCTCCGGGGTCCCATGATAGAGGCAGCGGCACTGCTGGAACCACCGGAAAAAGCCTGTCACTCGATTTTACTGGAGGTCTGTCCATGCACAATAGAATCTGAGCACTCAAGTGCTTAGACTCTTGAGCTGGGCAGTGCGGCACTGCGGCCGGTGGGGGCCCGAATGGGCCTCTTCCTTTCTTAAATCGCCCCTGATATGTATGTTTACTGAGAGACCTGAAATTGGAAGGATATTGGGAATGTTTGTGTCAAAACTTGAAAACAATTGGTCATTTTTAGAAAGCCAGGCTGATTGTCCAACCTGGTTGGCTTAAAAATTATCAGGCTTTATCAATCCACAGTTTGTAAGCAAATGTGATTATTTAATTGTCAGAAGCATAGAAGGTGTCCCCAATTATCAGATGAAGAGCAAAAATGGCAGAATGAGAGAAGTGTAGGCATTTCGGCAACATCCAAACAGGGATGAATTTGTTGGCTAGAAAAACTAAGGGAATTCATGAATTTAATTCTTCAGTTGAAAATGAAAAGATATGGGGTGACATTCTATGGGATGCGTTTGTTTTTTTTGCGATTTTTTTTCGCAAAAACGTCCGAAATCGCATGTTTTACCATTTTCGCATATTTAATGAGCTGCGAAAATGTGAAAAAAGTGCGATTTTGGCCAACAAATTTGACATTCTGGAAATGCGATGGCTGTTTTTCGCAGCACATCGCATCCAGATGTTTTCGCATTGAAAAGTATACAAATCGCATATTTAATGGTATGCGATTTGTATAAATGTGTATAAAATTCACCCAAAAATCAGACTAGGTTCTGATGGGCGAATTAGCCAGAACCCTGCACAGATCATTGAGATCTGGGCATGGTTCTGTTTGAAAAAAAGGTTAAACAGTTAAAAAAAAAAAAAAAAAACAGCGCGGGGTCCCCCGCCAGAGTATAACCTTTTTTCTCATTGAGCCGGTGCTGGTGACATAAAATCACGGTCCCCGACAAATAGGGGTTGCCTTGATTTAATGAAACCAGCACCAGGCTCAAGGTCCGGCGCTGGTTCCCAAAATTACTAGGGGTCCCCTGCATTTCAAGAACCAGCACCAGACCCAACCAGCCAGCAGGGTAATGCCACAGCCGGGGGACACTTATTATATAAGGTCCCGCGGCCAAAGCATTATCCCCCTGGCTGGTCAGCATGGGCAGGGGTCCTGGGGAAGTGGAGACCCCCCAACGAAGGGGTCCCCCCCTCCAGGACTTACCAGCCCATGCTGAAAGTCCGGGGCTGTCCCCTATGCCCCTGGGCAGTGGGCATCGGGCTGATGAAAAGTGTAAAAAAATAATAAAAACTATTGTCTTATAAACTATTGACTTTCTCGGCTCCTGATTGACCGCTAGGCGGCCAATAGAATCAGTCTGAGGAGAGGCGCGGAAGATGAACATCTCTGCGTCTCTCCAGTCCGTGAGCGGGTACCAGCCGGGAGCAGCGCGTCTGGAGCTGAAGATGCCGGGGTCGTCGCCGGGGACCAGGTGAGTAGGATTTCCTTCCTCAGGTACCCCTTAGGATTACTACGGATCCAGGACCCCGGAATCTTCAGCCCAGGAGCCCCGGACCCCGGACCAGCCCCGGAACCAGGACCAAGGCCCCGGAACCGGACTCTTCAGCCCTGGAGCCCCAGATCCCGGACCCCAGATCCAGGGACCGACCCAGGGGCTCAAGGTAGGTAAGTATCAGTATGTGTGGGCTGTGGATGTATTAAACGTTTATTTTTCTGGGTGTCAGTGTGTGTTTTATTTAACTATTTCTTGTACTGTGGAACTACAAGTGCCAGCGGGCCCTTTAATGCCCCGAATGCTGGGACTTGTGGTTCTCCAAGTCCCAGCATGCGGGGTAGGCTTGCTGGGACTCATAGTTCTACAGTATAAGACAATAGTTTTTATTCTTTTTTTACACTTTTCATCAGCCCGATGCCCACCGCCCAGGGGCATCGGGGACAGCCCCAGGCTTTCAGCATGGGCTGGTAAGTCCTGGAGGGGGGGGACCCCTTCTTTGGGGGGGTCCCCACTTCCCCAGGACCCCTGCCCATGCTGACCAGCCAGGGGGATAATGCTTTGGCCGCGGGACCTTATATAATAGGTGTCCCCCGGCTGTGGCATTACCCTGCTGGCTGGTTGATTCTGGTGCTGGTTCTTGAAATGCGGGGGACCCCTAGTAATTTTGTCCCCTGTATTTTGGGAACCAGCGCCGGACCTTGAGCCTGGTGCTGGTTTCATTAAATCAAGGGGACCCCTATTTGTTGGGGACCGTGATTTTATGTCACCAGCACCGGCTCAATGAGCCCGGGGCTGGTTATGCTCTGGCGGGGGAACCCGCACAGTTTTTTTTTTATTTTAAATTGCGATTTCCTGCAAATGTGCGATTTTCAGACCTGAAAATCGCACATTTTCAGGATTAAAGAAATCGCATCAAATCGCACCTACTCGCACTATTTGGGCCGTTTTTCGCATCTCATTAAATATGCGAAAAACGGCCCAATCTTGCGATTTTCAAAAGTGCGATTAGGTGCGATAAAAAACATGCAGATTTTACTGCATCCCATAGAAAGTCACCCATGATGTTACCCATAACAACCAATCACATTATTTATATAATTTTCTAGAATGCAAAATTATGTAGTAATTTTTCAATGTTCTGGGCAAAGCAGCAGAGCCGGCCTTAGGCATAGGCAAACTAGGCAATTGCCTAGGGCATTTGGAATGCCTAGGGGCATCAGCAGCTTCTGCTGATTAAAATGATATGCAGCATGCCTATATTCTGTGTGTGACTGAGGCTCTATCTGCATATGAAATAGTGTATTCATGGAAATCACTGTAACATAGTATTCCGTATGCAGGTACAGCCACAGTCGCACACAGAATATAGGAATGCCACATATCATTTTAATCATCGGAAGCTCCTTGTGTGTGCTGGTCACATAACAATGCAAATAACACGAATTTTCTGCAAAAAAAGGCACCCAAAGTTAGCAGTACTGGCCAGGAGCTGCATGGCTTATTGAGTCAAGATGTATGAGGAAACATCTGTATCCAAGCAGAGGTAGAGTTCACAGTGTTAGTGGCTGTGCGAGTGCTATCTGCGGGTGGGTTGCTTGTGCAATAGTGTTCAGCATATGTGTAAGGGACATTATGTGTGTCATGTATAAATGCATTCATAATGTGCGACATATGTGTAACAGGCATTATGTGTGTCATGTGTATAAGTGCATTAATAATGTGCAACATATGTGTAATGGGCATTATGTGTGTCATGTGTATAAGGGCATTAATAATGTGCAACATATGTGTAAGGGGCATTATGTGTGTCATTATGTGTATGAAGGGCATTAATAAAGGTTGGCATAATGTGTAAGGGGCATTATGGTTATAAGGACATTAATAATGTGTGTCATGTGTAAGGGGCATTACTGTGTGGTATTATCAGGGGTACCAAGAGAAAGGGGTAGGGGGTGCAAATTACCCAGGCCAAAGTCTGATGGAAGGGCCCAGTGGGGGCCCTGGGCTCCCTCCCCTTAAGTGACATCAGCAGCTGCAGCTCTTCTCCTCTGCCCAGCACACGCTGCTTTGTGCTGGGTTGCAGAGTGGCCATGGAGGTGCTTAAAATACAATATTTTATCAGGATTTTTTTCTAAGGGTATAATGTGAATAATGTGAGGAGTAATGTGCATAAGGTAAAGTGGTACTACTATGTGATGTAACTAGAATAAGGGACACCATCGCAAGATATAATGTGAATAAAGTTGCACTACTGTGTGGCATAATTAGAATTGGGGGTACTATTGTGTGGCCATGCCCCTTCCCAGCAAGAACACACCCTGTTTGGGCTGAGCACCGAATGTGTGCACTGTTTCTATTTAAAATATTGTGGGTAGGAGCACCAAAATGATGACTGCTATGATGAGGGTTGATGTTGCTGGGAAAGGGGAACAGGGTCAGAGGCGGAACTAGTGGCGGTGCTAGGGGGCACCAGCCAAGATCTTGCCTAGGGCGACATTTAGGCTAGGGCCGGCTCTGCAAAGCAGGGATATTTATCTGAACTTTCTCATACAGTAGGTCTGTCTTTATATAGGTCTTTTATGTACTGGTATCCTGGTCATAGTAGATCATACCTGCCTACCTAACCCTCTCCTTCAGGGAGAAAATGCTCTTTTCCTTGGCTTCCCTAGTAGTGTATGATTGCCACCATCTGTGGGGAGCTAGTTCGTTGATAAGAAAGGTGTTTTACCACAGGTGATGGCAATCATACACTACCAGGGAAGTCCAGGGACAGAGCATTTTCTCCCTGAAGGAGAGGGTCAGGTAGGCAAGTATGTACTGTAGTAGATACATATCAAAGATGGCTCACTTTGTTCCTTTGACAACAGTTTCCTACGGTTCTATAGAGTGTTCGTCTCTTTCTTGAACATATCTACAGGTTGCATATCTGCTCAGAGCATTTTGTTACCATCTACAACTACAGCTATAAATATCCTCTGGCTATTATCCACAGACAAATGGGAAGAGTAAATCAATGTCTGGAGCAATATTTGCATGTCTATAGTAATTTCTAGCAGAGGACAGGGCAGAGAATCTTCCATTGGCAGAATTTTCCTACAACAAAAGCCAGCACCTTGCATAGTCCATTTTTGACCAATTATGGGATTCACCGCCAACTTTTTCCTGCTTTTAAAATAGAAAGATTTGAGAGAAAATAATCTACGTATTGCATAGCAGACAAATAAACAGCAAATAGAAAATGCACTATTAAAGTAAGTAATAGAATGGGGAAATTCTCAGAGATTAAGGGGGATATTCAATCACCGGCGAGCATCTCCCGTCGGGGAGTTGCCCGCCGGGCCCTTTTCAATGCTGTCTTCTCCGACAGCATTGAGCAGGGTATCTCGGCAGTATGAGCCCGACATCACAAGCTGCAGCTCGCCTCTTCCCAGCCGCAACTTGTGGCCACGCCCCCTTCTCCCTCCCTGGCAGGCGGGACATTGAACCCCGCATGTTCTCGGTCGAGCTGACCGAGAATGGGACTGGGTCATGGAGGTCGAGCAAGCTCACATTGAATACCCCCCTAAAAATCTTCAACCAGCACTCCAATTTATCGACCAAGGTGTAATTCCTCTAATCTCTATTATTCCTGATAACAGTTAGGGCCCTACACGCTGCAGAACACATGCAGTGCAATGCGCTGCGATCTAGCAGCGTGTATGGGCACCTTTACTCATCATATACTCTACTACATCATGTACATGGTGTGTCTGGTGTTTCATGTTTCTCAAATGAAAATGCAAAAAAATTCAACTCATCAACTGCTGCTATAACTCCCATCAGATTACCACTTACTGAGGTCCAGGCTCAAGAGGAGTTTTCAGTGGAAAAAAATCCTAGACTATAGGGGGGATGCAACCCCGGATCATGGCTGTCGATACTTATTATTATTATTTATTTATTAACAGTTTCTTATATAGCGCACACATATTCCGCATCGCTTTACAGAGTCCCTGCCCCAGTGGAGCTTACAATCTATATTCCCTACCACATGTGCACGCACACACAGACATTCTAGGGGTAATTTTTGTTGGGAGCCAATTAGCCTACCAGTATATTTTTGGATTGTGGGAGGAAACCGGAGTACCCGGAGAAAACCCACGCAAGCACGGGGAGATATACAAACTCCGCACAGGTAGAGCCATGGCGGGAATCGAACCCATGGCCTCGGCACTGTGAGGCAGTAATGCTAATCATTACACCAACCGTACTGTACTTCCTGACAGCCGTGATCCAGGCCTGTTTGCGCTTTGCCCGACAGGAAATAGGCAGGCAGGATTCCATCCCCCCATTGACCAGAAAGGGGTATTCATTATCTTTTTTATATTCGTATTTTCATTACATGTCGATTGTTTTAGTATTGTGTTATTAATAAATGATGTATTAACAGGCAATCCCTTACATGTGTTAAATTTTATATACATAGCGCTGCCTTAATTCTGTTGTTTTGTTCACGATTAGGGATACCTAGATATTGGGAGGTATGCTACCTGTGGTTACTTCTTATAGTTATGGTCCATGATACAGTATGTGTGAAACCCATAAGTGTGCATAGGTCCCAACATAGGGGTGCCGCTCTGGGAGTTCCACCTCTGCTGCATTACGGACTACTCTCTCCCCATCCCCTCCAGGCACAGACTGCTCAACTGGATGGCCCTGGTGAGCATTCTATGGGGTAAATTTACTAAAGTATGAGTTTTTAGATGCGATAGGTGTTGCCCATAGCAACCAATCACATTCTTATTATCATTTATCTAGAGCCTTCTAGAGGATAACAACTATAATCTGATTGGATGCTTTAGGTAACAGCTCTCACCTCTAAAAACTCACAGATTTACCCCTATGTCTCAAAACAAGGGGTGGAAGAGAGGGTCCATGGCCCGGTGGAAGGAGGACGGAGGGAAGTTCCAAGTCGGGACCTCCGTATTGGCTCCTGTGCACACCTATGATGAGACCCTTGATATTTCTCCTGGAATACAGCAATGATGTATTATATTAAAAGAACCTTTCACTATATCATCCAAGTCCCTGTTGAGAGCCAGGTATTTAATTGTGGCAAAGAAAGATGGCAGCCTACATCCATTGATTTTAAAAGTCTAAATGCTGCCAAAGGAAGAAACCAATAGCTCAGTCCATCAAGCAATCGAATGTATCCACCATCATTTTGAAAACTGATCTTCATGGAACATACGTTCTCATACACATTTATGAGAAATACTTCAGGAGTTACTTAATACTGTACCTCATGAATACCTGAATAAGTTTAAAATTGTTTAATATTCTCATCTAATCTTTTAGTCTAAAACAGTATTGCACCAAGGTTCCTTTTGTACTTTAGAAATTTAGAGATTTTCACTTGTTTGTCATACAGGTTGAGTATCCCTTATCTGAAATGCTTGGGACCACAAGCATTTTGGATATGGGATTTTTGCGAATTTTTGGTTTTTCCCCATGCTTTCCTGGTCCCCCGGCGGTGCCCAGAAGGTCCCCTCAGCAGTGCCCTGATGGAGCCACGACATCCAAAGTGTCTCCTGGCATCCACGGAGGCCTTTGGAATCCTCTTCAGTGGCATCTCTGGGGTGCATTGCACAAGTGCGCAGGTAAGTGCCCATGAAATGCACCCTTGGGACTGGGGATGCAGCCGAAGAGGATTCCAAAGGCTGCTGTGGACACACGGGGGATGAGGTAAGAATTAAAAAAGAGGCGGGGGGGTTAGAATATATGGATAAAGGAGACTCAACCTGTATTAGAGAGATGTGGTTTTGATCTCCCAATGATAGTGTTTATGGATGGTGTTTATATGGAGTCCACCAAAGTACGAGCAGTTTTGGACTGGATTTACCAACTAATATCAGGGCCATACAACGGTTCCTGGATTTCACCAACTGCTATATTTGATTCACCTTGTTCTCCTTCATTGTTTCACCTATTACTGCTATGACCAAGAAGATGGAAGACAACACATCTTTATTATTTCCATATGCATAGGCCAGGACCGTCTTAACAATATAGTTGGCCCCTGGGCAAAATAACTTGAGGGGGCCCCCTCCTCCTGGGAGCTTGATGTAGCAATCCGGGTGGCGAGGTCTGTCCAGGCAGCAGCGACTCAGACCTTGATGTAGCGCTATTTGCCACTGGGCGGGAAGCGCTGCAGATTTTGAAAAGACTGGCCAGACACTGATTCGCTTAGCGTCCAGCCAATCAGCGTTCGGCCAGTCTTTTCAAAATATGCAGAGCTTCACTCTTGGCAAATAGCGCTATATCAAGGTCTGAGTCATCGCTGCCTGGACGGACGCAGCTGACAGACGCTGCCAGGATCCCCGCCACACGCTGCCCGGATCACTACATCAAGCTCCCAGCCCCCCCCCCCCTGCCCGGATCACCGCCGCCACCACTGAGTCGCCTCTGCACGAACGGAGAACGGATGCCGCTGACAGCTGCTGCCCAGATCCCCACCACCTGCCGACGTTCCCTAGGGCAGTGCAGTCTTCCCCATTGGGTTGGGCCCCTACAATACTTGGGCCCCTGGGCAACTGCTCCTTAAGCCCAACGGGAAAGATGGCCCTGGCATAGGCAGTCAGCTTTATCATGCTTGTCAGTGGCAAGTTTAGCCTCATAAAACAACTAAACTAGACTAAAGTTCTGGGAGCCATAGGCAAAAGCAGGGGGGTTCTGGTTTTAGTATAGAAATAGAAGGGGTGGTATACTCTGCACAAAATCATACATTACCAAGCAAACACACAGTATCTTTGGGATATTTTAAATGGCAGTTTTATTTCTTTTTAAAATTAAATAGACAATATTTCAAGATCAATATAACACACAAAAATTGGTTGCATATAAAACCATTAAACTAATATCGGTATACACACTGGGGATGGTAATACAGACAAGACAAACATACATTGAACATATATCAGAGTATAAAAAATATATATATATATATATATATATATATATATATAAAATATATATATACAGTATATATATATATATGCACATTTAAGTCCTGATTTAGGACTTGTGCTTATGTTAAGCTATCTTCGGGATATCCTTTTGGGTCCCAGTGGATATTGATTGGTAAGGGGTCTCACTTTAGATGGTTTGAGCAAGGTGTCAGTCTTATAACATATCCACAATGTTGGTGCTTACCAGGGTGCTGTAGATGGCTGAGGGTCTGCCGGCAGACTTCCCAAGTGGGCTGTGTGGTCACCTGCGCAGTGTCCAGTGGGATCTAACCTGCTCGCAATCAACTAGTTTCGCCTTGCGGCTTCTTCAGGATGCTGGATGGTTGCCCGGAACCCCCCTCCTCTTGGCAAGTGACAAGTGGTATATAATATAATCAATAGAGCTGCCACCACATGATGCAGTGTAAGGGACAGAGCAGAGCTATTGCACATGCCTACCACATTTACTGTATGCGTGAATCTGAGCCCTCAAACATCGCAGTGGAGAACAGTTGCCAGGAGGAAAAACAGGAGGCTTACCATGAAGTGGGAGGTTGTGAGATTAGTGCAGTACTGGTTCTATAATGTGTATTTATTTATTATGATATGTTTAACCTTATCCTGACCACTTATTTTATTTAAATGTTTGAAACAGCCTATGCTATAGAGTCTAGACCAGGGCTGGGCAACACCGGCTCTCCAGATGTTAATGAACTATACATCCCAGGATGCTTTGCATTAGTTTTGCTATGTGGCCATGCTGAAACTGATGCAAGGCATGCTGAGATGTGTAGTTCATCAACATCTCTTATGAGAAGTGGATGAGGTGAGGCCAATGACAGGTAGGCATGTAGAACCCATACACTATAAGCCCCTTTGTCTCCCTGACTATATACAAGTACCAAAATTGCATACATGTGTTAAATAGGAATGCAATTGTAATATTTATGATGTATTTGCAACCATGTGGCTGTATGGTATCAGTCTGGTGATCATCATTCTGCCATGATGATGGCCGTATTTTATGGAGGCCTGGAGGTGTAGCTCCATCCATCCCATTGTTATTCTGGACCTGGAAAGAGATGACTAACTCTAAGCGGGTTTTCAGCAGAGTTCCATTGTGAGAGCAGTGATCAGACTTGGATCCTACTGTGGTGTTTTTATGCATGCAGGTGCCCCTTGGGGGCATGGAGCCTGGATGCAGGACACTCCATTGACTCTGGGAGTTACGCCCCTGCTTAGATCCCCACATGCCACAAAATGACCCCATAAGCACTCAGATCCCACATGTACTCCGAAACTGCCTAACATCAGCCAGACCTCTCCACATGCTGCCTCATGTAACTTAGACCTTCCCATATAACATTCCTTACACCTTCCCTTCATGCTCCTCTCTACGCTGTCTACATTCTGGTTTAGACGTTGACTGATTCCATTTAGTAGGCAGCTGCTGGCTGGTGGACCATAAGGGAGGCTCATGCTTGGTTCATTAGGTGGTTTCTTGGTTGACCCCAAAAGGTTTACATGTGCAAGATCAACATGGAGAACACTAGCATATGCAATGAAATGGTCAACATGAGTTTGTTTTTTTAAGTTTTTGGGGTGTCAATTTCTATCTGGTAACACATGGACCCCCAATAAGCGTACCGCTTTGATCACCATACTTTAAGGGGGAACTTTAACATTCTAAATCGTAGTCCATGTAAACTTAATGTATGAAAAAGTAAAAAAATGGAAGAAAATTGTAAAAAACTCATGTTTACATATACTGTGTTGACCATAATCATTACTATGTCATCCTAATGCATGTCAGCTAACAGTGTTTGACCTATTAACTGCTGACTTTATTACTGTCGCTCTAAAGTCCAGATAGCCGTAGGCTCATTGGGCTGCTGGCAGCCACCTGGATGCCTGTTCCTCACTCCTGTTGTAGGGACATAGGAACCGCTTTCTATTCATCTCTCCGACATACCTATATTTAACATTGAACTTTACAGCAAGGTCATAAAAAAATTGCAGAATCATGATATTAAAGTGCAGTCCTTGACATTCTCACTTTATTAATATTCCCCATTATGTTGTTGCTACCTCCTGTCTTGGCCTGATTTAGTGAAGAAAACCTAAACCATAAAGTAAAATGATTAACTAAGCTATTAGTATATGAAGTTATAATGGTATAGTATACCATTTTTTATTTGTTGCTGATTATCGTGGCAATAATTTTTTTTTTTTTGCGGCTATTTTTAAAAAATAATCAAACCAGGGTGAGCAGCACACACAGTGCATAGCCTATTCACTGGTATTTGTAGTTGTTCAATGGAACATTACAACCCAGACTTGTGCTTACAGCACCTTATTCTGGTTCCAACCAGGGCCAGTGCTAGCAACTCAGCAGCTCCTGCAGGGAGGCACCGAGCTGAATAGGTGCCCCCCCCCCCCCCCAATGGCAGCCCCACTGCCTTGTATTGCTGCTGGAGGATGTGCAGGGAGGTGTACATGGGACTGAGCTCTCCCTGTGGCTGGGGCAGGGGGGGGGGGGGGCAGGGCGAGTGAGCAGGCTCAGAAAAGAGAAGCCAGCAGGCCTGGGGAAGGGGAGCTGTGGAGGGACTGAGGCTGAGGCTTAAGGTGCATACACACTGTACAATTTGTTTGACCAATTTGGTTGAAAGACATTTTCATTGAACCCAGTGTCCTGGACGAAAGATGTTGACGAAAGATATTGACGTGCAGATTTCTTTTCTCCTTCATTGGGGAAAGTTGTGTATCTATCCTTACCTATGGGATCTAGCACCCACCCACTGCAAGTTTAAGTGGTGTGCGGTTTTTCTCTCTGCGTTATATATATATATATATATATATCCTGGAACAGGTTGGCACTCACATACTGCTTTAATCCATCAGCAAATCAGACATTAATACAAACAGGTCACATTGACGTTTTGGCCATGGAACGTGGCCTTACTCATGACCACATCAAGAGACAGACCAAAAAAAAATCCGATTGGACTTCTCTGATGAAGTAAGTGAGTTCCAACCTGTTCCAGGATGACACTAGTTGGGCATGGCTCCTGACCACTGTGTGCTGTCCTGACGGATATCGGTGTGAGAGTGATCTCTGTGTCTGGCCCTTTGGAGCTGATTCCGAATTATACCCAGGCTTGACCTGGTGACTTGATGTAACCATACTCGATACTGCAAACCTTGATGTATGTGAACATATTGTTACAGTAAAGTATTGTTTTTATGATCTAAGTCTGCCCTCCTCCATTCTGTTTTTACAAAGCATATATATATATATATATATATATATATATATAGGCGGGGAATGGCAGCTATATATATATATATATATATATATATATATATATATATATATATATACACTGGTATCCTGGGTCCTTGGCAGGGTCCCCTGGAAGGAGGCGGCACTCTCACAACTTTTTTTCAAAGATTTAATGGTAGTTCATAAAGTGCACAAGAAAAACAAGGCGTCTACGTTTCAAGACCCTTTCGGTCTTTTCATCAGGACGTGCGTTTTGAAAGGGCAATGTGTGTGTGGAAAGTAAAGAAAGAAGCAGAGCAGTGTGCTCTCTTACCTTATATTCAGCAGCGTGTGTAGCTGCCATTCCCCGCCACCGTGTCCGGGAGCCTGACTTCCGGGTTGTTGGCTCCGCCTGTGTGACACAAGCCGTTGCCTAGGAACCCTGGATGCCGCCGCTCGCTGTTCTCCGGCTTCTGGGGAGGCAGGTTCAGTAAGACCAGCTGCAAACTGTTGGATAGCGTGATACTTATGTGTGCTAACAAAAACAAAGTGAATATGCTGCTGAACGTGCATAGTATATACTTATTGACTAAACTATGTATAAGTGCAGTCTGGCAGTATTGGAAATTCCTGCCCTATCATTTATAAAATACATTTGGTTCTACTGAGTATGTTGTCGACATCTTCAATGTCCACCATCTCGTTGCACCTTCGCACCACATCATGTCTCTGCGCTATGTAGACTACACAGCACAGGTACATAAGCGCTCACTATAGCATCACTTTATAACTTTTCTATAATGCATACATAGTACAGATAACTGCATAAATAATTCAACATATTATGTGGTAGCAATTCTAAAAAGGAGGAGGGTATTGGTCAAATACTAAAACAATTAGAGTCTATATGAAGGCATTCCAGGCTATTTTTTCTGGGGATAATGCATTGAGACGGAATATCCATTCCGATTCCCTTGTTTGTGAGAATTTTTTGTCTGTCTCCCCCTCGGGGGAGGGGGTTACATGGTCTATGATTATGCTTTTTAGACTTTCCAAAGTATGGCCATGTGCCTTAAAATGTTTGGCCACTGGCTGTTCTATCTTATCCCCTAATACAAGCCTTTATAGCCGAGCGGTGTAGGGCCATCCGCTCTCTGAATGTTCTAATTGTCAGTCCAACCTAATATTTCCCGCATGGGCAAATAATTACGTATATTATGTACTGGGATTTGCATGACAAGACATGCGAGATTTTACATTTTTGACCGGTCAGGGGGTGTGTGACAACTGGGCCCGTTAGCATCATGCTACAGGTGGTACACAAGGGGCATCTGTAACAGCCTGGTTTCTTTTTTTGCACATTAAATAAAGTGCTACCTTCTCTTAGAACCATGTTGGTTTTGACCAGCATGTCCCTGAGGTTTTTACCTCTCTAATAGCTGGGCATGACTATTTTCTGTTTAAAACACGGTAGGGATTTGTCACTGGTAACTAAAGGCCATACCGCCCTGACGGCCCTCGGTAGAACTTGGCTGGCTTGGGTATATGCAGTAACAAAGGGGATTTAATTGGAAATAGTGTTTTTTTCTTTATTACTTTGGAGAAGTTGCTCACGGGGTGTTGTCATTACTTCCATCTTTTGTTTTAGTAACACCAAGGGGTCATACCCTCGCTGGATAAATTTTTTGACTTGTGTGTCTAAACTGGCTTCCAGCATGGACTCGTCACTTGTTATGCGAGTCCCTCTTGTCATTTGTGACTTAGGTAAGCCTTTTTTCATCGCTGGGGCATGATGGCTACTGTATTTTAACAGTGTATTCCTGTCGGTCTCCATGTTATATACTGTGGTTACTATTTTTTGTTGTTTGAGGGAAACGGTAACGTCCAAATAGTTTATGGCTATTTGACTTATGGTATGAGTTAGTTTAATAGGGCCGTCTGTTGAATTGATTTGGGATATTACATTTTCTAGCTGTTGCATAGATCCTGACCATATAAGTAGCAGGTCATCTATGTATCTAGTGTACATGATGATATGTGTGCTGATACTGTCATCTGTAAAGAAAAAATAGTTTTCCTGCTCAAACATAAAAATATTTGCTAATGACGGTGACACATTCGACCCCATAGAACACCCCGTTAACTGTAAATAATAAGCACCATTGTGAATAAAATAATTCCGGGTTAATGTTAATTCTAGCAAGGTGAGAAACAGAGGAATGTCCAAAGCTGTAAACTGGACTCTGTATAAGAACGTGCGTACTGCCGCCAGTGCTTGTCCATGGGGGATAACGGTGTATAAGTTCTTTACATACATGGTGCAAAGTACGGTGTCCTGTGGTATATCTTTAAGATCTTGAAGTTTAATGAGAAGTTGTGTGGTGTCTTTTAAAAATGTCTTCTGCGCCATGATGTGCGGTTGTACCAGAGAGTCCAGAAATTGGGAAATCGGTTGAAACAGAGAATTACGTGCTGAAATAATGGGCCGTCCAGGAGGGTTTATGGAGTCTTTGTGTATTTTTGGTATTGTGTATATGACTGGAGAGACAGGAAAGTCCGTTGTGAGGGTTTCCAGCACTTTTTTGCTGAAGAGGCCCTCTTGGAACGCTGTTTTGAGGTGTCTATCCAATTCTTGTTTAAAAGTCGCTGTAGGGTGATGTCAGCCAGCTGGATGTCCAATTCAGAGATATACTTGGTGGTATCCTGAATAACGATGCCCCCGCCTTTGTCGGCGGGGCGTATAATGATGTTTTTATTTATCGATAGGTCCTTTAGTGCCTTTAATTCGTTTTTATTCAGAATACCTTACCTAAGATGGTATTCAGCCTGTCCCTACCTTACCCTAAAATGCAGACTTCTCCTTTTGGCTGTCGTCTGAGTGGCGCCCAAAACCAAAATTCCTGAGATCCGATGCCAGGATGACGATGTTTTTTTTTTTTTTAGATCCAATGTAGGCCAGGAGATCATAGTCCTGGCCCGGATCCAGGGCTCGGAAGTTTGGGTGGGCCAATTCAGTTCTGAGAATCAAGTCCGCTCATCTCTAGTAAAAATGAAAAAAAAAAAGAGCTAATGCTATGTATTATCTATATAACAAATCAAGTGCTGAGCTGGTGCTAGTGCAGGACACATTGAGCGGGTGATAGTGCAGGACAAACATTGTGGGTCAGATACAGTATGGGTTACCCTTACCCTGACATGCAGTCTTCTCCTCCGTGTTGCTGGCTGAGTGGCTCCCGAATCCCAATTTCCTGATATCCAAAATCTAATGCCAGAATGATATTTTACCTTGTTTTCAGGTCCAAGGTAGGCTGAGAGATCATAGTCCTGGTCCAGCGACCAGTCCATGGATCCCAGTCCATAGTCCAGCGACGGACTGGGCTGCCGAATCGGCTCTGGTACGCGCATGCATGCGTTGCCTCTCCCGGCTTGCAGGAGAGAGGGGGATAGTGGCGTGTGATGCCCCCTCTCTCCTGGAACTCAGCGCCGATCGGGAGGCAGAGCCTCCACTCACCAGAAAAAATTGGCCAGCCTGGCCATCGGCCCCTTTGGCATATGCCAGAAGTGCCACATGGTCCAGATCCAGGCCCTGGAAATTTGGGTGGGCTCAGTTCAGTTCATCTCTAGTAATAAAAGAAAAGTAAAAAAGAAAATGTTATGTATAATCTATATAATAAAATCAAACGCTGATAAAAGAAATGGATGAGAGGGAGGGACACTTGGTGACACATCGCCCTTCTCTCACTATGAGGGGAAATGATGACCAGTAAGAAAACTGGAATGTGTTGGAAAGGAATTTGCCATTTACTTTATAAAAAGTAAATGATCAGGCTGCTTCTACAACCATCAGGTTCATCTGAGATCACACACACACACACCGTCTCCGTAACATCATTTTAATTCCAATTAGCTCTTTTACCTATTCTCTGCATCTTCTGCTGTTATAATTTATTTTTTTAGGACTTCTGCTGATTAAAACAAGGACATATCCATTGTTTCAAGATGAATAATTCAGCAGCTATTGATCAAACTGCAAACATTTCACAGAAATTTAATTCACGGGCTGCTGTACTTTCTTGTATAAAAGTCCTCCTGCAACACAATACAGCACCACGTTCAGACCGAGCTGGCACTGCGCACACACAATGCCATTTCAGCAACAGCTTGATGAATAGAGCCTGGTCATTAAAGACAATTAAATTCAGAGGACTGTGGAGCAATGTTTCAACTGGACAAAATGAGACACTAAAATGAATATAAAAGAAACTGTACACTTTAAGTTAACTTAAATATAGCAAAAGAAAATATACATGCCCACAAAAACTTTCAGACAACTGTTCACTGAGCAGTATACATAAACAAGCAGCAAAACAACACAACAAAGGTAACAGCAGTGGTATTAGTATAGGTGCAATGAGTTTGCATAACAATACTATGATCAGTATAATAAAATATAGTTTAAGGCAGGGTTGCATACATTTATGCTCTTAACCCCTTTCACACCGCATATCTGAAACATTTTACTGTTTCAATGTCTTTTTTGTGGTCTGAAAGCATCCCTTACCATACAGGCATGTCTAAACCGCCTCTCCCCCCCCCCCCCCCCCGACGGAGGCATTTCCAACCCCACCCCTACCCCCCACTGAGGCATCCTCTCTCCCTTCCCCCACTGAGGCATCCTCTCTCCCCTCCCCCACTGAGGCATCCTATCATCCCCCCCTACCTGGGCAGCACAGCGAAGGGATCCAGGCAGCAGGGTCAGGTGGGTAGCGCTGGCGGGGTCCCTTCGGTGGACAGGAACTAGTAGTTCCCATCTGCCGCGGGGACCCTGTCGCTGATCTCACATACGCCGCAGGTACCCCCTACCCGCCAGTGCTACCGATCTGCCCCTGCTGCGCCGATCCCTTCCATGCGCTGCCCAGGTGGGGGGCGGGGGATGAGAGGATGCCTCGGTGGTGGGAGGAGGTGGGTTTGGAAATGCCTCCTTCTGGCACTGCCTCCGTGCACTTCTAATGAGCGCAGTGTATATTTAACAAGCAGGTCCCTGTCCCGCTCATTAAATATGCACAGCACTGGGTCCCGCTCATTAGATATGCATGGAGCGGGACCAATAGTGCTCACTGCTGCCTGGGTACCGTTTCAGACCCGTTCAGACAGCAAAAAAAAAAATGGGTCTGAAACGGGTAGCACCCTTTTTTTACCGTTTCCAAATACCGGATTTTTGGAAACGGTAAATTCACTGTGCACCTTTCAGACCATACATATTATCATTTTAAGATGGTTAAAAACCAGCAAAATCCCTGCTTACAAGAGCGGTCTGAAAGGGGCATGACAGTCTCTTCTCCCAGAAGCCCAGAGAGGAGACTGTCAGCAGAAGTGCGGGGGGGTGGGGGGGTGGGGGGGCTGATATCGGCATCATCAATGTAGCCCGCCCCTCCCAAATTATGGTATTTAAACACTGCGTATATGGTATATAAACAACAGGACGAGGGTGAGTGGGTTTAGGCGCGGAGGAAAATGTGAGGTTTGCCCACCTTTCTGGGGGCCGGGAGGGGGACCGGATTTCTGGGACCCTCCACGCCAAGGTTAAGAATACTTAATTGACCCCTGTCAGTGTGCCGACATTAGTGTTTTGACCACTGACATCCCTACTGCCGGTCATCCGAATGTAACCCATACAGTATTCTTAGATGTCAATGCAACAAATACATTTTATTATGACAAAAAATAGGCAAGACCTCCAATAATATACAGGTAATTTGCTGGTAAAGTAGAAGATTAAACAAAGCTTTTCCTGGTGAACCCAAGGCAGTACATCAGGGTTGCCTACTCTCCTTTTTTTGAGGGGTGGGGCTAAAATGCCATCATATTAGCCCCGCCCCCTCATTGGAGTATTTGCCGGACTTGGGGTGGGGCTTGATGACACTGATACCCCGCCCCCATAGTTCTGCTGACAGTCTCCTCTCTGGGCTTCTCCAAGAGAAAAGACTGTTAAAGTAGGCAACCCTGCAATAAATTGATGTGCAAAAATGTAGGGATCCGAGACCCAGATTTGATATGTAACTACTGTATAGCCGGTATTTCAGAAATTGCTCTTTTAGCTAAGAAAATGTTATGATCAGCAGAATACGCTCCATTCAGTATTTATTTTTGACAGGTATCCTGGTAATGATTGCAAAATGCAGTTTTTGAACAATGTTCTTTGTTTCTTTCCATTTGTTTCACATTCCAAAGCCCAGAACAAGCACCACATAGAGCTAAATGATACTTGTGTTTTTCTCATTAAACTACATTCCACAAACACTGAAAATATGTTTTAAACAGAGTTAGGTTTTTACCATTGTTTTTGAGGTCTGTAGTGGAAGTTTTCTGACAAGTGATGGCGAGTTGCCGAATAAGGGTGCCGTTATTTTACAAAATACAATATTATTGTTTGCAAGTTGTAGAAAACAGCAAAAGCCACATCCCGCAGCCTGACATCCGAGACTAATTGTCTGCTGAGATTGGTCAAAATACTCCATAGTAAAGAAGAATATGGCAAGCTATAATTGTTGATTTATATTTAACTATCTCGGGACATACAGTATCCATAAGTTTTCCTCCACCCCTCCATCCACCCCTATGTGTATAGCATTTCTGTTACCTAGGAGAGGAGTGCTGGGTACACACCAGGACGACTAGGGCCCGATCCCCTCAATCTAGATCCAATTCCGACCAATTGGATGTAGATTGTGTGCTGATTGGGCCCTTTTCTGTCCTGGTGTGGACCGATACCGATCCGCGGTCCCGCGGGTCGGTCGTTATTGAGATCCTACCTGCTGCAGGTAGGATCTCAATGACGACCATACAGCCGGGTGCGGGTCGCCATCGGATCGGACCCGCTCACGGTGCACATCGTGAGCGGGTCGTGCCCCCCCGCGTCACCGTGAGCGGGTCGGACGAGCCACTGACAACCCGCTCACGATGTGCATCGTGAGCGGGTCGTCCTGGTGTGTACCCTACATTAGGCATCTTCCTGTTTCCTTTTCTTCATTCTCCATAGTGATACAATATAGAGAAACTTTGCAATAGAATAAAACAATAGTGCTACATTGTACAATTATAAAATAAACAAAAATAAAATGGTTCAAATATCAACTTATACCCCTTTTACACCAAAATCCCGGATCCGACCCGGTATTTGGAACATGGGGGGTTATTCTGGTTTACTCCTTCTGGCAAATTCCTTCTTAGATGGACGAAACCGTGTGCACTGCAGGGGGGCAGATGTAATGTGCAGAAAGAATTAGATTTGGGTGAGTTATTTTGTTTCTGTGCAGGGAAAATACTGACTGCTTTATTTTTACATTGCAATATAGATCTCACTTTGAAGGTAAACCCCACCCAAATCTAACTCTCTCTGCACAAGTAACATCTACCTCACCTGCAGTGCACATGGTTTTGTCCATCTAAGAAGGAATTTGCCAGAAGGAGTGAACCAGAATAACCCCCCATGGTTCCAAGCCAGGTCGGATCCGGGATTTTGGTCCTTTCACACTGTAGTGCTGACCAGCAGTGCAAACGTGGGTGGCGCTTGGAGATGACATCATCTCCAAGCGCCAGGACCGCCGATCGCCGCGCCGGACCCTGGACAGATGTGCTGGGGGCAATCCCAGCACTAAGGTAAACTGCTGCTCCCCCAGCCTCCGTGACCTTCCCAGCCCCTGTCTGCAAGGTGAATGGATGCCGCACACAGGCATCCATTCACCTCCACCCCCCCACCCCCCACCAACCTCCATGTGCACCTGGATAACCCGGCATGCCCGTTTACACTGCCCGCTACCCAGGTCCTGCCCGTGTTTTACCCTGGTCAGGACCTGGGTAGAAGTCCCGTGTAAAGGGACACGGGTTAACCCCTTTTACACTGCCGCTGACCCGGGTCCACAAGGGAAAAAAACTGGGTTTTTGCGGTGGTGCAAAAGGGGTAATAAATCTACAGATTAAAGGGGTCATTCAAACCTGTTTGCTTGGCTCCTAATTTGCAGTGTATTGCGATCAGGTAATAGCCACTCAGCCAGAGTGAAATCCCACCCACGCACGTCTGTAAGATGCTTTGCAAAGCTTACAAATAGCTTAAATAAATTATACAGATCGGCGATTAGCAGCAAATCCGTACCCAAGCCACTTACCATCGAATCATTTTTCCTGTGTGTGCATAGCCCAGGACCTACTTGGCAGCTGTTATAGAAACTGGCTGATCGAGGCCAAAGCTGACATCACACAACTTCCCCTAAACACCTAGTCAGGTCCCGCCTGAACACTCGTATTGAGCCAAATCGGTATGGAAAATTGTCAACATCGTCTAGTGTGTTTGTATCATGGCGCACTCCCATGCATCACATTTTCCCATCTGCCCTACATGCAGGCATTTGGGGATGGTAACCGGCTGTTATCTGAGAGCATCAGAAAAAACTCAGATGTGCCCAGGTGTTTTCAGGGAGCATCTGTGAGGTCAGCTCCGGGCTTGAACATCAGGCAGAGTAGGTTCTGGGTTCCACACAGCCTGCACACACTGGAAAGATCATTCAATGGTGCGAGAGTTGTGTATGTATTTGCAGCTGATTGGCGTGATTTGGGAAAGCCATTCGCAGGGCGGGTTTTCTCTCTGGCGGGTGGCGGCTATCTGTGCAGGTCTGAATAACCCCCTATATTGTTTGCAGGGCCGTTTTTACAGGGGGACGAGCCGTGCATCTGCCCGGGGCGCCGCACGGCTCGTCCCCGCTTTTTAAATGCTGCCAGGACAGTCTGGGCGCCTGTATGCTGCCTCTGCTCTGGCTGTAGCTGTGTAGAGCAGCCGGGCGCCGGGCAGCGGCTACAAGCCCGCCTGCTGCAAACAGTGTGTGAGTGTTATTTACGTGCCCCGCTCGGCGCTCACACAGACACAGCCGCCTGTCACTCAATGACAATGTGTAGACTGACAGGCGGCTGTGGCTGTCTGTGAGCGCCGAGCGGCGCACAGGGCGGCGACTGGTGGTCTGGGTGGCTGAACTAGGAGCGGAGGCGGGCATAGGGGGAGCCTCAGCCGGGGAGACCACTCACAGCAGAGTGGACCCGGCGGTGGAGGCGGAGCTCGGTCACTGTGTCACCGAGCGGTGACTGCCGGGTAGTGCCTCCCCCTTCCTCTGTTAGCCAAGCAGGGGACAGAGGAGGGAGGTACCCGCGCGCTTATGCGCAGGCAGGCTGTCACTGCAGTGCGGAGGGGCACAGCCAGCAGCCAGCAGACGGTGACCCACTCCACACGCTGACGCTGACTAAATTTATGTAAGTAACTAATTATGATGACTGTGCTTCTGCTGTGGCCTTGGGGAGAGGGGGTAGGGGAGGGTGAGGGATTTTGTCTTTTCGCCGGCGCCATTTTATATTTTACTGCGCACTTAGTCTGCTGCTGGCTCCTCCACTTCTTGCTCCAGAGTCACTCAGCCTCAGGCTCTTTGTCCATTCCCTACCTAACTTTCTGCACACTGCTGCTGCCTCACCGCAGCCTGGTGCTTTGTTGGTGAGTTTATGACTATTAGTGTGTTCTCCTGCTGTGGCGTGGGGGGGGGGGTCAGGTCAGGTTTTGGCGGGAGGCTTTTTGTTTATATGATCACTGGGGTAGAAGGGGTAGCCCCTTCTGCCTCCCCCCTACCCCCGCAATCATATATACTAAACACCCGCCCCCCCCCCCCCTCCCCTCCCCTCCCCTCCCCCTCCCCTCCCCGGGTGACATACAGTACCCACCCTACTACCAGCCCCAGTGACATACAACACCCACCCTGTTACCCCGCCCAAGTGACATGCACTACGGTAGTAAGGGAGTAGTGCATTTCGTTGGGGAGGGGTAGGGCTGGTGCTGTATGTTACTTGGGGGGATGGGGCTAGTGTATATGATCACTGGGTGTAGAAGAGGTAGAGTGGGAGTGGGACAACTTGTTCCTCATTAGATCGCAGTGTTGTCTGCTCCACTCACCATTTACAATGTCATTGTCACCAGAAATTGCCTTGAAAATGCCCTTGCATCCATCCGTGTGTAGGGACCAAATTGATGCACGGCCTCACACATCACTATCACCTAGCGATTAATATCCAGCATGCTGTATAAATCTGTAATTGCTGATGTCACCAGAGAACACTGGCCCGACAGATCGCTCAGCACACAGTGCTGACACATCGCTGTGTGCTGAGCGATCTAGCATCTCTCACAACGTTTTAGCATCTCCCTGTGTGTAGGCAAGACTGCTCAGCATGCAGCAATGTGTGCTGAGCAATCTGTCAGGGCCAGTATTCTCCGGTGAGAACATTGGCGCTGACACCTATAAATATAGATTTATACAGCATGCTGGTTATCAATCGCCAGGTGATAGTGATGAGCATCGCTTATGTCCCTGTCAGATTGAATTTTCTTAGAGTTTGACCTTATTTTGAAATATTGCCTTTCATAGTGCAGTGGATATGGCACTTCTCAAGGTATGAGGACATTCTAACGCCCCCACACACTAGAGCACAGGTTGTCAAAGTCAGTCCTCCTGAACCCACAAAGTGCATGTTTTGCATGTCTCCTCACCAAATCAAGTAGATAATTAGCTGCACCTCTGGATATGTTTAAATGTGTAAGTAATGAGTGCACCTGTCGAGTGACCTGGAGAACGTGAACTGTGTGTGGTCCTGAGAATCGACTTTGAGAACCACTGTACTAGAGGATATTGTGAAAGATGTAATTCTGAAAGGGGCTTCTGAGCAAAATCTCTCACAATGGGGGTTATTCTAGTTCATTCTTTCTGACAAAATCCTTCTTAGATGGACAAAACCATGTGCACTGCGGGTGGGGCAGATGTAACTTGTGCAGAGAGAATTAGATTTGGGTGGGGTGTTGAAACTGAAATCTAACGTGCAGTTAAAAAATAATGCAGCCAGTATTTACCCTGCACAGAAACAAAATAAATAACACAAATCTAACTTTCTCTATACATGTTACATCTGCCCTACCTGCAGTGCACCTGGTTTGGCACATTTCCCCCAAAAAATTGTACTGTGATCAGATCAGAATAGGGGCCATTGGGTGAAAATTAATAGGATGAGAGATTCAGAAAGTGAGAGATTTGGTAAGAAATCTTCATTGTTTTTAAAGCGTCAATCATTTACACTGCAAAACCAGTTTGATTTTGCAGTGTAAATGATTGCCGCTATAAAAAAACTAGAGATTTCTTACCAAATCTCTCACTTTCTGAATCTCTCATTTTCACCCATAGTATATGATGGCATCGATATCATACTGTGAAGCATAATGTATCATGGGCATAATGGTATGTGCCTTAAAGTATTGGTGGTATTTTTGAGGAAACATAAATAATTTAAGGGGCATGATTCAGAACATATTTTTTCATTTGGTGACCATTGTCTGTGCGAAACTGGGGTGTAAAGTAGTTTTTTTCCGCAAAGCCACACCACCTTCCAAAGTTCACGCCCCTTTCTAAGAGGCCACACCCCTTTTTTTGGGGGGGGGGGGGGGGGCGCAATTTTGAACTTCGCCCTGGGCACCAAATAGTCTAGAAACGGCCCTGATTGTTTGTTAGGAAGTTTAATGGAATCAAGTCATTTGCACATTGTCTAATGTGTACCCAGATGTAATTAGTACTGTAGCTCAGTCAATTTGACTATACCATTTGTGCACAAGCAGGATTATCCTTACAACATGGGCTGTTAAGGTGCCTTAAGTACTAATTGTCCATTCATACTGTAGGGGAACTTATATCTTTGTACACCAGGTGCCATGTAAAATCAGCATGTTCCTGCTTTAATGGGATTATAAGTCTGGCTATGCAGGGTGTAAACAGTGTGAGATGTCACTTTAGGAGTCAGACCATTCATTCATTTTACATTTATAGATTTTAGAGACTTGATCGCAGGACAAATTTGTTCTCATAATGGGCAAAACCGTGTATGTGCAGGTGGGGGAGATGTAACACGTGCAGAGAGAGTAAAGGGGCTATACACCCCATTTCTAAAGGTGCCCATACACTGCTGCGATGTCTCGCAGCAGTGTACGGACACCCGACAGCCTGCGAGCCGCCGGGACCGTCCCGGCGGCAGGGACGCATGCGTTCCATTGCGATGGATCGCATGCGTCCCTGCTTCCCGCCCACCTCGCGCCTGCCGGTCCGACCACCTGTTTGGGTCCGATGCGCACGGGACCACGCATTGGACCCAATGGCATGTCAGGAAGGGATGATTTGGTCCGATTTAACGGGCCGATTGGTCGCAATCGGCCGAAATCGGACAAAATCGTCTCAGTGTATGGGCACCTTAAGCAATCTGAATGGAGCACTGATCATTCTGTGTATAGCCCTGGGCAACGGCGGTGCCACGTGTCGCCATCACCCACAGGGAAAGACAGTGCTTGCTTGCTGTGATTTGTGCACACCTAAGTGGTATCTGCTCATTCAGAGGGCTATTTAAACCATGACAGTCACTGGATCAAAACACCTTGAAAAAGATCTTAAGAAAGATCGAAACGCGTTGGGTGGACCAGTGACCTGGAGTGGGGAACCCCATCTTTGGAATAAAGAGAATAAACGGCAGAAACGGGGCCCTGTTTACTTGTGTCATTCAACAACTTGGAACTCCTGAAACCCCAAGATGAGTAGCCTACAGTATCTCACTTATTTTAATGTATTGTATATTGTGCTAATAAAGGGTGAAACTGTTTGATTGCAGCCATTATTATTATTATTATCAGTAATTTATATAGCACACACATATATTCTGCCGCACATTACAGAGAATATTTAAACATCCACATAATGAAGCCCTAGGAAGAACAGGACTGATTCATCCATTAACCAGGGAAGTAACATCCTTTTATAAAGTGCCTTCATTTCTGGTTGAGGAACTTTTCATCTTTACTTCTTCCGCATCCCACTCATTTCATAGGGAAGCGGGCAGGATACACAATTAAAGGCAAGAATCGTGGGACCCTGTGGAGCGGGCAGGGCTAAAAGGATGTGATCCTCCATAATTTTACGGGCCTAATGACGTGAAGGCCTGACTCCTCCCCTAAAAGATCTCAACTGTTCATCTCTCCGAATTGGGCTTCTGACGTCCATACCTAGTACAGATCCAGGTCTCTCTAACCAGCTCTTTCCGATCACAGCAGAGAATCAAATAGTAGGGCATGTCTGACTCTGTACGGGCCTATAAATCACATCATTTCAAGAGGCCACGCCCCCATTTTACGACGTTGTGGGGGCACGGCTAGCAGCTCTGTAAGCATGCGCACAATGTCTATTCACCGGGTGACAGGAGGGGACTCCCAACTGCCCCCCCCCCCCCCACTACGGAACACTGCCGGCTGCGGGAGGGACACCATAACGTCCCCAAAAACCGGGACGTTCGCGCGGTTGGGAGGTATGCGCCAACTGGCTAAGTGACTCTGTGTGATGTTCAATTTAGCCAATCACAGCACAGCTTAGCAGACAATGCTGAGGTCATAGGTGATACGCCCATGCACCTGCTATGGCCTGGAAAATGTCAAATAGACATTGGTGGACATGTATGGAGCAGTGAAAACAGTGGGGAAGTGTGCCAGTGTAGCAGTTTCCCATAGCAACCAGACAGCTTTGAAGTAACATCTATTATTGCATTCTGTAAAATTATACATAGCAGCTGATTGGTTGCCACAGGAAATTGCTATACTGTCTCACTTCTCTAGTTTCCCTGCTTCATATGTCTCCCCTGTCATATAACCAGCAGACATTTTACTTGATGGGCTGAAACCAGCAGATATTGTGGGAGAGATTTTTAAAGCGTGAGGAGAGATAAAGTAGCAACCAATCAGCTCATTTTATAGGCTGTGTTTAAAAAATGAAAGGAGCTGATTGGTTGCTACGTTGATGTATTAAGCTGTGAAAAGAGTGTAGAAGTTGCCCAATGCTTCCTCAAATCACTTCATTCAGTACCATCCCCTCCCCAAAGAGCCGCGAATCACTGCATTTCCTGGAATAGGGGTGGGGCTTAATGGGACGGGGCTTAATGATGTCAAGCCTCACCCCCGGGATAAGCTGCAGAGTCTCCTCACCGGCTTCTCCTGGAGAGGAGACAATGAAAGTAGGGAAGTATGGATAATGCTTTCTGTATCATACAACACCCCAATCTCCACTACACACAAAAAGTTATGTTATTGTTGGTTCAGACCTGTTCTCTAAGTTGCGTATATTCACAGCCTAACGAGCAGGTAAACACCACCCACCTCCCCACCCAATACCCGCCCCCTGCCAAGTCAATCCCCTCACAAGCATGCGAGGAGATGTACGCTAACATATCCCTTCGCACGGGTGAAAAATCATTCAGTGATCGAACCATCAAATGATTTTTCTCTCATTCGCTAATAAAAGTCAGTCTAGACTGACCTTTATTATGGCCGCAGATGGCCGAATTCGGGGTGGCCGCTTACGTCATGTGACCACAGCCGCCCACCCCAAGCAGGCATCGACGTGCCTGCGTTGGCGGGGGTACCCCCAGCATGTCTACAGTTGCACCCATAAAGGGCTGGGTGTTCCCATCTTCTGTCCCGTGCCCGCCTTTTGCCGGCCTCTCCTGGAGCGAACGCCTCGGGGAGTGTGCAGTGCTGTGCACATGAGCAAAAATCAGTTAGGGGAGTGAGTTCGGCCAGCTACGAGCCGATCTGAATCACCCCTCAGTATGTTGTGATATGCCATACTTGCCTACTTTTGAACACTAGTTTCAGGGAGATTATAGTTGGTAATAGAATTTTGCACAGATTTATCTATCTCTCATTCCTTTTTTCCCAAATATGTAACAGTGTAATGTGGGCTAGGTGACATGAGGGAGATTGCTAGACTAATGAGGCAGAGAGGGAGATTGCTGCTACTGTATTTCAGGGAGTCTCCTGCAGAATGCAGGAGGGGAGGCAGCTATGTGAGATACTGCTATAGTTTGTGGAAAGATTATCCAACATACAGTAAGCACATGATAATAAATATTTAATTTACTTACTGTTTCATTTGTTTGAATGAAGAACCCCAAAAAACCCCGGAACAGCCAGTTTATGCAGACGTTATTAAACATTGGAAGTAAAACACATTTTGTAACATGCTGCGAAGTGCAGATTTGTTTATTTTTATTTATTTGTTTATTTTTTCACAGAAAAAAACCCCATTTGGCTTATTGCATATCTCCATTCAGCACAAACGGTCTCAGTACAGCGCTTAGTATACAGTATAAAAAGGCTTTTGTGCTCAATAGCATATAACTCGCTAATAGCAGCTGAACAGTCTCCGGATAGTGGTATCAAGTGTTTGTGTGTCACAAAGTGGATGCGGTTTGTCATTGATTTATTGAAGAAATTGCTTTATAGCAAATCCCACAGTCATACAGCAACAGCCAATGCAAATGGCAGGACATTCAATGTGATCAATTACCTATCACTTCTGTGCTGGTGGGAATAAGCTAGGCAGTAGGCACATTTTATTTAGCCTGTTCGCTCACGCACCAAGATGCCCAGAATCCGCAACTCGTGTCATGGATTTGTACTGGGCCAAGTGTACTTTAGTAGGTACCAAATTGTACCTCAATTCTGACTAAACTTCCAGTTAGTTAGTGAAAGTGGTTATCACTGATGATAGCAAAAATCATCAGAAATATATGTATCGATACATGGGGGCTAATTCAGCATGGATCATTAATCAGGGCCAGTACCGTGCGCATTTTCCATGTGTGACAGGAATTAGTGAATGAAAATGTAAATGGTTTGTAAATGCAATGAAGCTGCAGTTTGACTGACAGGAAGCCAGCGTTTGGGGGTGGTAACCTGCAATTTCCTGGGTGTGGTTAAACTAAAAAACACAGGCTTGTCCAGGCATTATTAAGGAGGCTCTGTGACATCAGCGAAGAGCACTTCTCAGTCACATAGTCGCCCTGTAGCAGGTACAACAGATACACCTTACTTGCTTGTCTGCAATAGGGCAAACACGCCATTGCTGTTCCTTGCCTACGTCAAAATACCCCTCCCCAAGCTGCCTTTCTGGATGTACAGTAAAGGTAATATATCTGGAAAGTAACACATACTCCACACACTGACGTAATGATCTGCATCTGACCTGAAGTGTCACTTCACAGGTCAAATAACTATTGCTCTTGGCCCAGTTCCTTAATACATTGTTGTATCTCCCCCTAAGAAAAAAAATATATAAGAAAGAACCAATAAAGACACCAAATTATTAACCTCAGATGTTTGTTATTTGAATGTATAGAAGTGTTCCGTATTGTAAAAGGTGCACTGTGTTGGTGGTAAGAGGAGCCCTATTCCCAAATTCTGCCACCTCTAATAACCTATAAAAAACAAGTCTTAGGGCGGGATGTATTAACATACATGGCTGCCCCTCGCCACACCCCCACCGCGATGCTAGTGCATATGTACTAATGGTACTTGTTTTCTAGCACGGTGCCAGCAATAAAAATTGTATCCATCGGGACCCCCCGAAATCGCATCGATCGCATCGCATGCAACCAAATTGCATGCGATGCGATCCACATGATCAACGTGATTTTTACATTGGAATCAATGTAAAATGGTCCCTGAGACCCAATTTTACATTGGCCCCAATGTTAAATGGCCCCCAGACCCCAATTTTTATTGTTTCCCAACCCTGATGGGTCAAATGCCCCCCCATTGTTAATGCCACCCCACGATCAACGCCAACCCGAAGAGTCCCGAGCGCAGCATTCCCGCGTGGGGCGGCAGTACGCGTCCTCCGACCTTTTCATACCCCCACTATCCACGTCGGCATGGAGTTGATCTTATATAGTGTGGCGAGCGTCCCCTATACAGGTATTACGCGTCCCCTCGCAGGGCTCGCTGCGCTCGCCACGCTTCGGGCTCGGTGGCTCGCTGCGCTCGCCACACTATATAAAGTCAACTCCACGCCGACGTGGATAGTGGGGGTATGACAGACCTCCGACCTGGAGGACACTTACCGCCGCCCCTCGTGGGCTCGCTGCGCTCGCCACGCTTCGGGTTGCCGTTCATCGTGGGGTGGAGTTAACAATGGGGGGGGCATTTGTCATCTAAAATACCCATAAGGGTGGGTATACAATGAAAAATTGGGTCCATTGGCCCATTTAACATTGTTCCCTATGTAAAATCGCGTCCATCGCATCGGTCGCATCGCATGCCTTAACTTAAGGCATGCGATGGATACGAACGGACGCAATTTTTTAATTGTCGAGGGAAAGGCTAAAAATAGCCCTAAAATCGCGTTGGTCGCGTCCATCGCATACCTTAACTTAAGGTATGCGATCACCTACGACGAGCGCCGTGCTAGGAAACATGTACCGTACTAACATATGTGGCTAGCATCGTGGTGCGGTGACAGGGGCCCCCTGCGATACCTGTGATGTGGTGTGCGGGGTCTCCGTCCCCTCCTGGGCTCTGTGGCGGTCCCCGGCATCTCCTCCTCCCCCTGCAGCCGTAAGGACATCCCCGGCTGTGACATGCTGCTGGGGGAGGAGGAGCAGCATGGAGGATGGGGAGGGGGGTAGGAGACTGCGGCGGAAAGCGGGCAGCTGGCGGCGATACAAGCCCATGGGCTTCTATAGGGTATCACCACCCAAAGGTGGTGATACCCTGCCCAGCGTTGACACCGCGGCCGGAGATTAGTACATTTGAAAATGTGGTAAAACAGGGGATTTACAGCATTTTTGTCTTAGTACATCCCGCCCTTACTGCAAAGTTCAATGGCAATGGCAAACTGCTAATCTCCAAATACAGCCACACTTAATGTACTGGATACAGTATATATTGTCCATGCAACTCATGTTAGTTGCACCACAAAAAAATGCTGTCTGCAACCACAACAGTAGGAGCAGTGAGTTATTTTTATTGTACATTTGTAATGTTGCATGTGTGATGCAGATGAAAGAATACATATGGATGACCGGCGTTCACCCCTACCTGCAGCATGACCCTAACCTTCACCAGCTACCTGCAGCATAACCCTAACCTTCACCAGCTACCTGCAGTAGCGCATGCAGGGGGGAGTTTCTGAGTACCCAGAAACCCCCCCAGGAGTCTAAGGGCCCTAGGCTGAAAGCTGAGGGTCCCCTCTTTCCAAGAGTACAAGAATTTTAAAAACCGGCCCTTGGGAACCGGAGATATCTGACTTCAAAGCAGTGGACCCCATCCAAGCCTGTTAATTGCTCTTCCCAGTGAGATATTTCAGGTTCTTTCTGACTTAGAGTTTTTCTGAGGGTATATTCCAAAAGCTGGGACTCTCCCCCTTTGATGGACACTAGGAGCTTGTCTCTACTCTTCCCAGAACCAGAGATATCAGCCTTCCAGCAGCTGGTTACTGCTCCAGCTCCACACACCTGGTATGTAGATTTATATACTCGTTGGCAGATTGCTCTGCCTCCTGAATTCTGATCCCCTAGTCCCCAATACCATTTGGTAGGTGGGATTCTCTAGTTTTTAATTCCATTAAAATCTTAGAAATCTATTTCTGGGAACTGGAGATATCTGCAGTCAAGCAAGCTGTCCTCCCACCAGAAAATTATGAATAATAAGCCCACTCCACTATACACCCCTCCTCTGCGTATTAAACATCCTCTACCACCCTGGAAGTTATTTATCAGGGCCCCTTCATTCAGCCCAATGCCCCCTTCTCCCACTCAATCTCCCACCATCTGTGCAGTAAAGGGGTAATTAGTGGAAATTACTGATCCAGGCCCTACATGCTGAGCGGTTGATATAATACCCCCTACCACCTGGGGGACATCAAAGCTTCCCCCACCCTTACCGCTGGAGGATCGGTAGGGGCCCCAATACATTGCTATGCCCTGGGGTCTACACTGCTGTTGACGCCCCTGTATGTATATATGTATGTATATATATTATATATATGTGTGTGTGTGTGTTTCTATGTTTCTATATATATAATTATTATTATTATTGTTTATATACATTTGGTCTATCTATAATACTTTAACTGACCCGGCATATACTGGGTCACCTAAGTGTCCAGCTCCGTGCTTTGCTCCGCCCCTCTGGAAACCCCCTTCTGAAAATCCTGCGATTGCCACTGACCTGCAGCATAACCGTAACCTTCACCATCTACCTGCAGCATAACCCTAAGTCCACCATTATTGACTTAAATTCAACTCACTCCCGACAGGTGACATCAATCACCTCAGGGATCCATGAGGACTGGGATTGGGAAACAATGTTATAGAGTGTAATAGACTTATATTATGAACATGCCCTGTGGCCAGGTCAAGGAGGGGGGGGGGGGGGTATATCTGTCCCAAACTCAGACCTCAAGGCATCCTAAGGAGTATGGTATGTTGGCCATAGCAACCTATTGAATTATATTCTTATTTATTTAGCACCTTCTACAAGATGATAGTATCTGATTGGTTGCTATGGGCAACATCCCATATTCAACAGAACTCCCATTCTGGTAAATTTACCCCATAACAGTTCAGGTTTAAAACACAGATGGTTGAGGCACTAATTAAGTCACCTGTGGGGAAGCATGGGCATACTGGACCATTAAAATGGATCCACACCTTATTATTTATTATTAATTTATTAGCAGTTTCTTATATAGCGCATACATATTCCGCAGCGCTTTACAGAGTATAGTTGAACATTCACATCAGTCCCTGCCCCAGTGGAGCTTACAATCTATGTTCCCTACCACATGTACACGCACACATTCATTCTAGGGTTCAATTTGTTGGAAGCCAATTAACCTACCAGTATATTTTTGGGATGTGGGAGGAAACCGGAGTACCCGGAGGAAACCCACGCAAGTACGGGGAGAATATACAAACTCCGCACAGTTAGGGCCATGGGAATAGAACCCATGACCTCAGTGCTGTGAGGCAGTAATGCTAACCATTACACCATCCATACTGCCCAACAGATTTGTCTGTCTAATCTGTATGGTGGTAACAAAAAGCTGGTAATGTACAGATATGGGAGCATATGACAGTCAGCCATTTGCTCCCAAACACTGGAAAATGGACAAAAATGATTGTTTGGATAAATTTGGTAAATCAAACTGATTTAACGAATTTGTCTGAATGACCGTTGTCTGAATTTGAGTGTTCCATTCTTCCATACATTATGAGATTTTTGTACCAACCACATACATCCCAACAGTCCCGATTACAGCGGGACAGTCCCGATTATGAGGGCCTGTCCCGCTGTCCCTCCTGCGGCCAGCAGTGTCCCGTGGTGAGGGGGGGCTGTTGGGAGTCCCCCCTGTCGACTGCTAAGCAGTGGGGAATAAACACTGTGCGCATGCGCACAGCGCCTATTCCCGAAGCCAGGGGGCTGGGGGCATGGCTAGAGGCTCATAGAGCCTCTGGGTCATGCCCCCATAGCGGCACAATGGGGGTGTAGCCTCGCGGGAGAGCTGCGAGTATAGACCACGCCCCCTGAATTAGGCCACCCCCCCCATTTTTCGGCGCGCCTAAGCTGTGTCCCGGGTCCAGCGCAAAGAAAGTTGGGAGGTATGCAACCAGACAGGGCCTGATTAAAGGTTCTAGGTGCCCTAGGCTAATACACATGTAGCTCCCTTTGTAACACTGCTAAATACACGTGTCACGGTGTAACAAAGGTTATACAATTGGCATGTACAGTAGAAACTAATGAGGGTGGTGTGTGAAGGAAATTTGGCTTTAGGCTACCCAGCTGACTCTGTAGTCCAATGTACATAAAGTAATGATTCCATCGGTATGTTACATTGGCACTGCCATCTGGAAGTCACCTTAATAACTGTACCCCTCACAGTATATTGGGATGGGTGATACTAACAAGCATGGAATAAATTAGACCTTAATCTTATTACTCAACTGCCACCTGCAAGGTCCAGTCCTGGTGCTCTAGGCTGCAGTCCAATCAGCCTACAGTTGTAGCAACGCTCATTCACCCGGTGGCTGGCGATAGAATTGCCAGCCGCTAGCCTCTGCCAGCCCCTAGAGCCCACACACCCGGTTCTGACTAAGCTCTCTGCTTTCTCCCCACACCCCCTCCCCTAAAGGGCCCCATACATCAACAATTAATTGTGTCAATCCTGAGATCTGGAGATGATTGCCACAATTAATTTTAGATGTGTGGGCTCCCCCTTTTGGGCAATCCCAATAAAAAATTAATAGGGATCGCCAATCGATTGCTTAATCAGATTTTTAAACATGCTTAATAATCTGGTATTATCTACGGATCTTTTTTATATGTGTTGGCATTCTAACCCTGTCCATCTCCCTGAAGCGGAGACAGGCAGGGTTTCCGCTCCCTGTCACCAAGTGACTGGGACGTGTGTGCGTGCGAGACGCTTGTGCGTCCCAGTTAGATGGAACGCCATCTGTATTGATTAATCAGGCACTGCAACCAGAGACATGGGACAGACAAATCTGTAGGATGCCTGTTGCCTTGACAGCCAAGTATAGGAACTACCGCTATATGTTTCACTGTCTCCATCCAAGGCAGCTGACTCAGTGCACAAACATGAAGTCTGAGTCTATGACTGGCAATGGAGGCACAAGAAGAGCAGAATCTCAGCTCAAAAAATACAAATTTTGGACTTAAGGAGAAAAAGCACAATATTTCCTTTGTAATACTACAAGTCTGTTGACAACTGTGCATTTTGCCAAACTAAAAGTTGGATGATTTTTCGGTATTCTTGGAGGGACGCATATTGTTATAAGTCATTGTCTCAGGTAGCAGCAAATTAGAGGAAATCCGTTTTACACACGTACATTCTTTCTCTGCCGCTGACTGAGTTTGAGGTTTCTTCTTTGGTTAAAGTTCAAACCGAAAGAGTGATAATATGTGTAGTGTAGAGTTTATAATCTACTGCAATTCGTTGTTATGTTGCATTGTATGCGGGGTGATAAGGAGGGTGTTTTAGTTACTTCCGCAGGCAAAATAAATACTTGGTTGACTATACAAAAAGCCAAATATAATAATGACTTCTCAGTCTAATCTAGCAGTATATTGTAAATACTCAGACATACATCAAAGGGTATATTTACTAAAGGTTAATTTGTATACGTTTTTATCGATTTTGAATTGTAGCAATTGGGCAAATGTAGGATACCGGCACATATCGTTCCAGTATGGCTCTTGGTAAAGAGGCAAAGCAGAAAGCACTAGTGCTAATATGTATTATAATATGTGCCATTTTTGCATGCAATAAATCGCATGCTTACCCACCTTGGTCCTGCCCCTCTCGTCCAGAGACCAGAGCGGACGAGAGGGGCAGGACCAGTGGGGTAAGTTTTATTAATGTTTCACAGAGTGGTTATCCTGACGAAGGGGATGAGGACTCCGAAGTGTTGATGTCCTAATAAAAGCACTTTTCTCAAAGTTTATTTTTACAAAGACTCTGAGTGCCCCTAATCCAGTTCAATATATATATATATAGATATATATATATATATAGATATATATATACACACGTGGAGGAAGAGGGCACTCCGCAGACATTGTAGAAATTGCCGGGGTGCAGCATGCAAGGAAAGTATGTAAAGCTGGAAGTTGTGGCACTCTCGCGGAATTGTAAAAAATTATTCGAAACAGACTAAGGATGAGGCTGACGTTTCAGAGTTTTATCCAGTTTAAGGAAGAGATATAAAGCACAAATCCAGGGCTAATTTCACCCAATCCAAAGGAAGGTACAATATATGTACAAAAGAGTCCTTTTGATAATATTTATTAAAAAAGTCCTTGATGCACCCTGCACCGTGGCTCTTCAATGGTTTCTCAACACAACAATTGTGTTGAGAAACCATTGAAGATCCACGGTGCAGGGTGCATCAAGGACTTTTTTTATATCTCTCCCTTAAACCGGAGGAGCGCCTGTTCACTAACTGTTGTACATGTTTGTGTTTGTATCCTTTTCCTTCTAGGATTCTTAGTGTAAAGGCTGCTTGTTCATATTGGAATTCAGTTCCTTCTATTATTCTTTTGGTAGCGTGTGAAGGAATATTATAGTACATATTATATATATTTATATATATATATATATATTGCAGAACGTATATGCAGGATGATGCGGGCGGCACTCATGAACCTCTTAATGGGGGATGAAGAAATCCCAAACAACCAAGTTGCGTTTCAACGTTTCGAAGCTTGTTCCTGAAGACGATTAAATTCGAAACACAACTTGGTTGTTTTGGGTTTCTTCATCCCTCATTAAGAGGTTCGTGAGTGCCGCCCGCATCATCCTGCATATATATATATATATATATATATATATATATATATATATATATATATATATATATAGTACTTGTTTTGTTTCACGGCGGCACCCCATGCCACTCTAGCTATGAATCTTGGCAGCTTGCCAGACTGCCGTAAGCTACATTATCAGCGTGTTATCAACGTAGTCAGCCAGAAGTAGCGTAGCCAGCTGCTTTACATCTGTAATCTACGTTATCAGCGTAGTCAGTCAGAAGTAGCGCATAGGCAGTACTGTCATCATATTTACTGTCATCTTAATCTAGCGTCTAAAAAGCGTCTAGCATCTACTTATAAAAGCATCTAGCGTCTTTTTCTAGTCAGAATTAGCGTCACTGTCAGAAACAGCATCTAGTTCTCGTGACTGCTGGTAGATTGAACGGTACGCAGTTAGCGCAGTCAGTCAGCTGTTGCATAGTCAGTCAGCTGGTATAGATTGAGTGGTAAACAGCGAGCATTGTCAGTAAGCTGTTGTATTTTGTGACAGGCAGACATATCAGACAAATGGCTGCAGAGAGGCTGACTATATTTACTTTGCCTCAGAGTGAGGAGGAGGCAGTGCAGGGGCAACATTTCCTGCCCGAGAACCAGACCTGTCCCAATGGGCACCTGATGAGGCTCTCTATTAGGTAACGGATGGGGATATCAGGGCCTGTGGCAAGAAGGTCAGTTTGAGGGCAGCACGGTGGTTTACAGGGTGCCACTTGACCTTCGTCGCCCTGCTAATATTTGTGTTCTGCTGGGCTGAGGAGCTGACCAGTGTGCGGTTCTGCCAATGCCATCTCTCTGTGTCCCAGGCCACCACTGTGCAGTACAACAATTTGCAGCGTGAAGCCTTGTCTGTCGATCTCCTGGCGCAGCCTCAGCAGAAGATTGGCGGCCCAGGCACCATAGTGGAGGTCAATGAGAGCCTTTTTGTCCGTCGAAAGGCCACTGTCGGGTACCTGCTGCCCCAGCAGTGGGTCTTCGGGGGCATCTCGAGGCAGACCGGAGAGTGTTTCCTGATGACAGTGGAGAGACGGAATGCCAGCAAGCTCATGGCTGCCATCAAGAGGCACGTGCTCCCAGGGACCACAATATACAGCAACTGCTGGAGGGCGTACCAGACTGATCAGCTGGAGCAGGCTGGCTATCATCAAGCCAAGGTCAACCATTGCTTCCACTTCATGGATCCAGAGAGCGGCGTACTTACGCAAAATGTAGAAAGGATGTGGGGATCCTGTAAGTGGCGGAATAAGTGCCAAAGGGGGACCGCCCGCCAACACCTGGACTCGTACCTCCAGGAGTTTATCTGGAGGAAGAGTCTTGGCGGGGAGGACCCCTTTAAGCGCATTCTGCATGGCTGACCCTGCTCCCCCAGGCCGACAAAGTCGACGCTGCACAGCCTGAGTCGACAGCATCCACGTCAGCAGCTGCTTCATCTTCAAGTGCTGATGAGAGCACTGCAGTTCCTGAATAATGACTTTTTACTAGATTTTCTTATTTTTTGTGTCTTTTATTCTTCCTCAAATTAATTGTGTTGTTATTGATTCATTTTTTCCTCATTCATCTTCTTCATCTTTTACTAAAAAACAGTTAGCAGTTAACACAGTACTGTCTCAGGTGTATGATATGGCAGGTGTGAATGTGTCCACGCCATCCCGAAACGTGGCTAGCGCAGCGAGCCCCGCCAGGGGACGCGGTACGCGTCCTCCCAACCTTTTCATACCCTCACTATCCACATCCGCGTGGAGTTGATTTTATATAGTGTGACGAGCCCTGCGAGGGTACGCGGATAACTTCACATGTATTCCGCGTCCCCTCGCCGGGCACGCTTCGCTCGCCACGCTTCAGGCTCGGTGGCTCGCAGCGCTCTCCACACTATATAAAATCGACTCCACGCCGACGTGGATAGTGGGGGTATGAAAAGGTCGGGAGGACGCGTACCACGTCCCCTCACGGTGCTCGCTGCGCTCGCCACGCTTTGGGATGGTGGAATAAACAAGGTCGACAGCTGTTACGTCGACTGGTGTCATTGTGAACAGGTTTAATAGTGTTTTGCACACTGCGCCCCTATGTACCCCTATACTGAACAGTATGCCGGTGCTGTACTTAACTCATGTCGACCTAACGCATATGTCTACCTAAACCCATGTCGACCTTGTCCCATGTCGACCTAAACACCTGTCAACCTTGACCCATGTCGACCTAGAACCCTGTCGACCTTCCCTCCTGCTGACCCAACGGTGTCGACCTAATGACTGTCGACCAAGTGTGGTCGACAATACGACCGTATGCCCTGAATTTTGCATCTACTACTTGACCTGTCAGCGCTAGGCTGCCGCTCAGTCAATACGCTGACAACGTAGTTCAAACTGGCGCCGTAAAACTACACAAGTAAGGCTGCTACGCTGATAGCGTAGCACCCTGTCAGCACTGAGCTACCGCGGAGTCACTACGCTGACAGGTCATTGTGGCACTTGTAGTTCCACAGAGAAAAAGTTCAAGTAAGGCAGCTACACTGATAACGTAGCTTTGTGTAGAGCTGCTGCGCTACGCTGATAACGTAGCTTAGAAAAGTGCTGCCGCGCTACACTGGCTGTCTATTTCTCTGTGGAACTACAAGTGTCACAATGACCTGTCAGCGCTGGGCTGCCACGGAGTCAGCATACAACGCTGATCACGTAGATTACAGAAGTAAGGCAGCGCTATGCTGATAATGTAGCTTAAGGCAGTTTGGCAAGCTGCCAATATTCCTAGCTAGAGCGTCCTCGCGCTGCCGCCGTGAAACTAAACAAGTACCATATATATATATATATATATATATATATATATATATATATATATATATATATATATATATAGCAGTTCCAGATGGCGAGCACCCACGGATTATTCAACGGCAATAAATCACTCCACCACGATGCAGGAGGGTGCCTGTCAATCTGGACTTTTGTATATATATATACAGTGGTCGAAGTGGAAATTTTGAAGTGGGGGTATGGAAATTTTGAAGTGGGGGTATGGAAAAGTAAAGAGTGAATATAGTGCGCACCTTCGGACACCCCCCTGTCCATCAACGTCCCCTGCCAGACTGCCCCGTTGTACAGGGGTATTACAAAAGCACAATATGCGCTGCTGAGTGATCAGAGAGCATCCTGATATCTTCAGATTAAAGTGGCGGTATGGCATACCCCCGTATACCGCCCCACTTCGACCACTGTATATATATATATATATATATATATATATATATATATATATATATATATATATATATATATATAGAAAGCAGGGATGCCCGGCACTCCACTTCAACATACAGGTGTAATTGCTCAGGTGCCTTCTTAGGTCGTGTGTCAGACCAACATATACCAGCAGGAAACAAGCGGCACTCAGGAGACTTCAATGCAGTGAAAAAAACACTTTCTTTATTGGAAATCCGATTTCCAATAAAGAAAGTGTTTTTTTCACTGCATTGAAGTCTCCTGAGTGCCGCTTGTTTCCTGCTGGTATATATATATATATATATATATATATATATATATATATATATATATATATATATATATATATATATATATATATAGTCTCTGGATGGAGGCACTCCCGAAATAAAGAACACAACCAGTGTTGTTTATCAACGTTTCGTGGCTTTATTCACCGCGTCATCAGGATCCTGCATCCTGATGACGTGGTGAATAAAGCCACGAAACGTTGATATACAACACTGGTTGTGTTCTTTATTTCGGGAGTGCCTCCATCCAGAGACTGTATTTCGAACCCCTTGCTGGGGTAACCTAGGAGGGCACCCCATTACCTAAGGTGAATACTGTGAGTGCTACCCATCTGGACACTATACACACCACATGAAGAGCCTGTTTGTCCCTCTGTATCTTACTCTGTAGGAGACCTCACAGGCTCAGTGCTGCCTCTGATTAAAAACCCTCCCACGACGAAGCTGCCGCTGTCCTCCATGGGCCTGAGAAGCATGTGATGAGCTCCACCAATCAGAGCTCAGCGCAAGGTTCCCAGCCTCTGACCTCCTATGCAATGTCTGATGGGACTTAAACTCCCAGTAAAGCACTGCACACTTGTGCATTCAGTGTGCCTTGGCTCCCGATGCTCAGCACCATTAATCATTGTCACATTGGCAGATAGGTGAAGCTGCAGCACTACCCCATTCCCATGCACAAAACCTTTCGCCAAAAAAATAATTCAAAATACATGCTGTCCACAGGGGGGCCCTAGATAGAGTGGGGCCCAGGGGTACTGACCCCCTGAGCCCCCCCTTAATCCGGCCCTGATTATACTGTATATCACTGTCATATGCCGCAATACATAATGATATATACTGGGGCAGTACGGATGGTGTAATGGTTAGCATTACTGCCTCACAGCACTGAGGTCATGGGTTCAATACCCACCATGGCCCTAACTGTGCGGAGTTTGTATATTCTCCCCGTACTTGCGTGGGTTTCCTCCGGGTACTCCGGTTTCCTCCCACAATCCAAAAATATACTGGTAGGTTAATTGGCTCCCAACAAAATTAACCCTAGAATGTCTGTGTGTGCGTGTTCATGTGGTAGGGAATATAGATTGTAAGCTCCACTGGGGCAGGGACTGATGTGAATGGTCAAATATTCTCTGTAAAGCGCTGCGGAATCTGTGTGCGCTATATAAGAAACTGCTAATAAATAAATAAATAAATATATACAATACTAACACAAACTGGCTACCAACTGCCAACTACTATAACTTTCCAGTTTCCTTTTGTAATCCCCTGGGCGTAAAGATTAACCCAAGGTAACTGCAATAAAAAAAAGGGGGTACATTTGTGATAGATTATGTAGATGGGTCAATGTGTAAAATATCCATTAGTGTTGCAATTAGTGGTGATTAAATTATTTTGGGGGGTAATATAGTAAAATATGGTACAAAATCCTAATTATACTGTTTCATTTGTTTTATTATAATAACACAACGTATACATATATTAGTGCACAAGAACAAGTAATTAAGTAACAAGTCAAATATGCAGGTTATCATTAACCCTTGCTCAATAGCAATTCCCAACTTTATCCACTAGAGGGAATTATTGCTTCAAGTATCCAGCTCTGAGTGATTATTTTTCAGAAATAGAGATTTTTTTTTCTCTTTCTAATGAAAGGAAAGCTCATATAGGCTGTAATGAAGCAGAGACACTATTCTGGGACACTCATATCTATTGCTTTGCCGTGACCTTTTTACCGCTTCTAATTATGCATGAAAATTGACACAAGTCCCTGGCTTGTTAAGACATCACATTACTGCATCCGCCAGCCAGGTCCTGTGAGTTCCCTGGTCTGTGGAAGTGGACGTTTGGGGAAGACATTTAAAGTTCCCGACATACTGTAACTTTCCTTTTTACAGGCATTAATATTTGTCATTGTCTCATGTATTCCAGTCTCATCTATAGTTGTTACTGCTATTATGGAGGAAAACTCCAGGGGGCAGTGTTACTTTTGTTTTGGTTTTATTGTAAGTTGTTGATCTCTGCTGCTGCACAGGTGTAGAAGAACAGAGGCGAGTGTGTGGCTAATGGATATTTATTAAGTTTGTACATGTTTAATCAGCTCTGTAAAATACACAATCTGCGCTGTGAATATGCTGGAGAGCCGCATAAATGTGCTTTTTGAATTATAGGAACAGGCATAAATACACACATGCACACGCATGTATCATGTATGTATGTAAAGTTCTCTTGGTACTTGTTTAGTTTCAGGGTGGCAGTTACGTAGTTGACCTAGTGCTGTATTGAGAATACCAATACAGCACTCTGCTGCCTACGTAAACTACGTAACTGCTTCTGTAGCCCTGAAACGAAACAATGGTTAATATCCCCACTATCCACATCATACCCCTAGTATCCACATCGGCGTGGAGTCAATTTTATAAAGTGTGGCGAGCCACCAAGCCCGAAGCGTGGCAAGCGCAGTTACACGTCCCCTTGCAGGGCTAGCTGCGCTCGCCACGCTTCGGGCTCGGTGGCTCGCTGTGCTCGCAACACTTTATAAAATCAACTCCACGCCGACATGGAAACTGGGGGTATGACGTGGATAGTGGCGATAGGATGTGGATAGTGGGGGAAATGTGTGTGTGTGTTGTGCGTTATACTTACCCTCCTCTGGCCCGGCCACTGCATCTACTGGGTCCCCGTGATCCACCGATGGCTCCCCCTCCTCCGGCAGTCACTCCCCGGCGCCATCGTTCAGTCCCCCTCCTCCGGCACTGGCAGCGGACAATGTACACAAATAGCGTAGTGCCACTGGGGGAGCAGGGAAACCATGTGATGCTCTCCCAGCGGCAATGTGCTGAATTACGTACATTGCTGGCGTCGGAGAGTGACTGCCGGAGGAGGGGGACTGAAAGCTGCCGCCCGTCACCCGTGGGGATCGGTAAGTATAAAACCAAGCACCCACCACTCCGGCTCCCTCTGCCACCCACCACCCTGCTCCCAGTGTAGTTTCACGGCGGTGCCTGCTACGCTGACAACGTAGCTTAGGCTACGTTGCCAGCGTAGCGTAGAGCTGCCGCCGTGACACTAAACAAGTACCATTCTCTTTTTAGACATTTTAGTTGCTTGTACTGTTACTTCAGTTATTATTACTAGCAGAGATAATTATGGCCTCCTTTGCTGCTGTGGTGAAACACCTGTCTTAGCAATTACCTAGCTCACCACAGATGATGGCAATCATACATTACCAGGGAAGTCCAGGAACAGAGCATTTACTCCCTCATGGAGAGCATCAGGTAGGCAAGCATGGGCCCCCAGGGTGACAAATTGCACACATCACCTCAGCAGCAAAGGAGGCCAAAATTATTTCTGCTAGTAATAATAACTGAAGTAACAGTACAAGCAACTAAAATGTCTAAAAAGCAAACTTTACATACATACATGATACATGCGAAATTAAGGTCTGTGGGGGCCCTGGACAACAAAATTGTGCCCCCCGGGACAGAGGCAGGTGGTACCTGGGCAGCGTGACGTCCAGGCAGCAGGGATCCAGCAGTGGGGATCCGTGCAGCACCGCTGTGGGGTCCGTGCAGCACTAGCGGATCCAGCAGCGGGATCCCTGTGGCAGATGGGCAGTCAGCGGCGGGGTCCCTGCGGCAGATGGGAACTAGTGGCAGTATTGTATGGGAAGCGACAGATGATCATGCAACTGTATTTTGAAAAGACTGGCTGGCCGTTTATTGGCTGAGAGAATTCTCTCAGCCAATAAACGGCCGGCCAATCTTTTCAGAATATGGTTTTACATTCAGCAGCCACTTCTCACGCCGCCAATACCGCTACTAGTTCCCATCTGCCACGGGGACCCAGTCACTGACTGCCCATCCGCTGCAGGGACCCCGCCGCTGACTTCCCATCACATAAAAAGGAGAGTGATAAACAGCCAGCCAATCAGCTCCTACCTGACATGACATAGACTGTGTTTGATAAATATCAGAAAGGAGTTGGTTGTTTATCACTCTCCATTTGATCACTTTTGAAGCTTAGTGCATCTGGCACCCTGTCTGACCCTTCTGCTTTCACACCTTTTCAATTACAAGTTGTCTATAGGGTTACGGAATAGTGGTTTGACAATGTCTATGTCTAGGTCAACAGTCACTAGGCCAACCATTAATGGTGACTAGGTCGACACCTGAAAATGGTCGACATACCATAGGTTGACATTACTAGAATGTGGACACAAGCTTAATGTCAACATGGGCATGCATACCTCCCAACTTTTCAGCATCTTGAAGAGGGACACTGGTGCGCAAATAGGGGGCATGGCTACCGACAAAGGGGGAGTGGCCTATAAATGTGTCTTCCGGTTAGGCCATGCCCCATTTTGCCGCTGTGTGGGCATGGCCCAGAGGCTCTGTGAGCCTCTCAGGCTCTCAATTTTTTTGCCGTGCAGGATTTCCCGCACGGCTAAGAAATTGAGCGCCTGATAGGTTGTGTTTCAACTTTTGTTTCTTTGGTGTTGGTGAAGGATTTGAGGGACCCATAGAAGCACTGACCTATTAGCGGCTCACTATTGCACCTAGTTACCAATTGTCCTGCCTTTGTTCTCTATTGTCTGTGAGCCTCTAGCCATGCCCCCAGCCCCTCTGACTGCGGAAATATACGCTGTGCGCAAAGATGGATGCAGTGCCGATGTTGTACGCTGTTGGTGTTATGTTATCGATGTGCATATTCACAAAGTGTGTGTGCCGTTATGATCACTATGAAGATGTCTTTTCAATAGACAGCGAGCATCTATGTGAGATAACGGGGGAGTGGCAACTCAAACGCAGGTGAGTTGTGACCAGGGGTTATAGTGGGGTGGAACTGAGTTCCACCATCTCTATTTGCAGGGGGAACTAGTTCCACCTCCACCATCATCCACCGTCATGCACAGTATTTTCAACAGAAAAGACTGTCACAGAAGCTTCCTTTTCTGCCGTGGCATATGTGATGTTAAGCCATCACAAGGAACTACTGCTATGGGCATTATATGTAAGGGGTACTACTACTGTGGGCATTTTGTATAAGAAACACTACTGTGTGATATACACGTATAAGGAGTACTACTGTATAGCATAACATGAATAAGAGGAACTACTGAGTGAGGTAATGTGAATAAGGAGCGTCATAAATTGAATAAGGGGACTATTATGTGGTGTTATATGAATCAGAGGTACTACATGCAGTTTAATGTGAATATGAATGTGCTATTGTGTAATTTAAATTGGGGGTACTATTGTGTGACCAAACTCCTCCCTGTGAGACCACTGTCCCTTTATAAAGTAAGGGATGTAGAGCACAAATTTATAGTTTGCAGGGGTTGCAAAAAAACCATAGCACTGGCCCGGGCTCTCCTAATTAGGGAGGGGAGGGGTAGCTGACAGGGGGAAATGAGTTCCACCACCTCTCTGGGACAACTTTAAGCCCTAGTTGTGACCGTTCTGGGGTGTGTCTGACCATTCTAATCCATTCCTTATGCCATTGTACGCCTCATTGATTATATCATCACAGTTCTACCGGCATGGTACTTTCTTCCTTCAATTCTTGTACCTTGTGTCATTCCCCACGCCTCACACCTCGACCGTCTGATCCAATTACTCCTCCAAGCCTCACACCTTGACCATCTGATCCAATTACTCTTTACTTTCCCCGGCAGTAACGGAAACCTTTTTTTGTCACTGATCGCTCACCTGCTACCTAAGGTGACTGTTTCTCTTCATACAGAAACACTACAGTACTAACTGCTCTGGTACTTGAGCACTGTAGAACTTATTCCTTTGCTTTTTTATCATACCAGTATGTGCTAATATACAGTATATTTGCTTTAATATTTATATAGTTACGCTAGTTAAATCACTGTGAAGTACGCCGGTATAATTAATCTATTACTAGGTGATGTATCTGAGGGAACGATAAAAGGCACCCGTCCTCTCCCTTTCATATCTCAAACTTCAATGAGAAACTTGGTGATTTAGTCTTTTATTGTATAGTAGGGGCTGCATGCATTATGCCATATGTACACAGCAACATAAGCTATTGTACTTCTAAGGTTAACTGGAGATAAAAACAGCTGTAGTATATCTAATAGTAAGTGCACCGTTTACTCTTTATATGTAAATATTACACCAATAATTTTACTTTGAAGTCTGCATCATTACAAGAGAACCTCTTACTGCGGAATTGATCTCCTCAACGTATGCGGAATACAGCATAAAAACAGACGTTGTGCTGTAAATTGCAGGAGAGTGTTCCTGTGTGATGCAAAATCCAATGAAAGAAAGACATTTAGAGGCAAATTAATCTAGAAAGGAGAAAAATAATTATTGCACTACCTGGGTATTTGGCAATGATGTACGGTCATTTATGAACCCATACTGTACATTGGTTTAGAGGTGTAACCAGGGCCGCTGCCACCACTAGGCAGCTCTAGGCATTTGCCTAGGGCGCCGGCCACTGGAGGGCGATCCCCTTTCCCTACCCCTGGAATAACTTAGCGGCAGTCGCCGCATCACCCGACGCCCCCTGCCAACCCCCCCCCCCCCCTCTGTACAGCGGCCGTGGGGCAGAGGAGCACCGGAGCACCCCCCCTTTGGGTGCTCCGGTGCCTTACACCGGCACTGGGTGTAACTCTGGGAGGCAATGGAGTCATCTGCCTCTGGGCTCCTGCTCACCAAGGTGACACCTCTGCTCCCCTAGTTTGAATCAGTTCATCGACAGCCATCAATATCGTTTTTGCAGACTCCCCCTCCTAACGTCATTTTTGCAAGTGTCACAGGCTGTATTAGAACCCACTGCCTGTCTTACTGGAGATGGACACCTGACTGATTGAACTATTTATCACCAATATTTATCTGGCCTCCGGGCAACTAGGACTTACAACACTGCATTGGGTCGACAACTGAAGGTCAACATGACTAAGGACCACAAGGTTGGAAGGTCGACACAAACAATAGGCTCGACGATGGCTAGCTTGACAGTCAAAAGGTCAACATGAGTTTTTCAACTTTTTTCTGAGCCGAAATGTGTCACCAGGTGGTGTTTCAGGCCTTACCATCCAGTAGGGCGTGGAGGGAGAATAGAATAGTGCAGCGAGCCATGCAAGGGTTTATGGTACACTTTTGCGGTGTTCATGTTGACCATGTCGACATTCTGGACCAAAAAAAAAAACATGAAAAATGCATTTTGACCGTCAACCTAGCCATTGCTGACCTAATGCTTGTGTCGACCTTAGCCATGTTGACCTATTTTATGTGTTGACCTTCAGTGGTCGACACAATGTATGTCAACCTAATACGTGTCGATCCAATGACCCATACCCTTGGCAATTATTGTTTCATCATTAACACCTACATTTATCTAGTCTGCTGTCGTTGTATTACCACAATTTCATATTCTGCATGATTTAAACCAAAGTGTGATGGGATATGTAGGTGTGTATTTAGTCATATCTGTGAATGGCTTTTCTAGAATGGATGACATTTCTAGACAGTGTTCTGCCAAACACTAAGAATGATATTTCCATCATGGAAATCACATCCCACCACTAGCGAAACGCTGTTCCGTGGGAGTTCCCACCGAATGCTGCAGAGACTGGTGAGCTGCATATCATTACACCTGGAGCATCTTATATAAACTGTCATCTGTAGTAGACTATTTAGCCTACTGATCAAAGCTCTATTAAATGCTGGATTGTATATGATTTCTAAAAATAGGAACTACTTGTTTTTGTTGCCAGTGCACAGTTAAGACACTTTGCTGCGTGGCAGATGCATCTGGACAAATCATGTACAGTACTTGGACATTAACTAGACAGTGGGCCCTACTACCACAGTACCACAATACACTATTGTGGGTACTTGTGTATTATCTGGGCGCCCGATTTTTCATCGCATGCCACTACTTAAGGCATGTGATGCGATTTTTCATTGCAAAGACCCGATTTTTAAATGTATAGTCAGCCATGGGTGATTTCATACCCCCACTATCCAACTACGCATGGAGTTGATTTTATATAGTGTGGCGAGCGCAGCGAGCCACCGAGCCTGAAGCCTGGCGAGCGCAGTGAGCCCCGCGAGGGGACGCGGATAACTTTACATGTATTCTGCGTCCGCTCGCCACACTATATAAAATCCACTCCATGCGTAGTTGGATAGTGAGGGTATGAAAATCGCATCGCATGAATTGTATGCCACTATATTGCATGCGATGCGATTTAATACAATGAAAAAATCGGGCACCCAGATATTACACAAGTACCCTATTGTGCCTATGGCCTGCAAATTAGCATTGGGCATGAACAGATCACTGACCATCGAACGATTTTTCTCCCCTTTGGTAATAAAATTCACTCTAGAATGTAGACTGACTTTTATTCTGGCCGCTATCCGCCGAATTTTACTGAATTCATAATCAAATACACCAATTATTTAATGTCACTTATATCAAATAACTCCCTACTCAATTGCTCAATTCTGTGCAACATCTGCGTCTCTCATCAATAACAGTTTCTCTCTGTGGAATGTTTTCCTAAAGGCCCATACACATTAGGCGACTTTCATGTGAAAGCCGCTCAGTTTTTCTGTCTGCCGGCCGCTGCTCATCTACTGGTATTACCAGCAGATGAGCGGCTTTGAGGATGGCTTTCCATAGCACTATGCTACGCAAAGCCATCCACCCCCCAGCTGACAGCGCCGGGCAGGGGGAAAGCCGCTCAGTGTGTATGCACTGAGCGGCTTTCTCCCCAGCAATGACAACAATCATCGCTGTCCATACACGCTGGGCAAAATCATCCAGTGTGTATGGAACTTGAAAGTTTTGTCTAGCACCCAAATCTTCAAGCGGTCCCATTTTTTTAAAGCAACAATCATTTACACTGAAAAAAAAAAAACAGGTTAATTTTGCCATGTAATTGATTGTCGCTTTAAGAAAATGTGAAAACTTTCCACAAATCTCTCACTTTCTGATTTCTCACACCCTGATACCATTGGCCTATATTCTCTTTCAACACTCACACAACACGCTGAATATACTTCCCATGTTGGGATTACCTCCATCGGGACAGCAGGGATGGTGTGATGGTTAGCATTACTGCCTCACAGCAGCGAGGTCATGGGTTCAATTCCCACCATGACCCTAACTGTCTGGAGTTTGTACATTCTCCCTCTGCTTGTGTGGGTTTCCTCCGGGTACTTCGGTTTCCTCCCACATTCCAAAAATATACTGGGACAGTATATCTTGTTGTTGCGGGTCCTGGCTATTCAATCGCTGGGCCCCACCATCAGACAGAAGGGGGCGCGTGCACGAGACTCACAGGCACCCCGTTCCATCTGAGCCCACCGCTGCCTCCGGTCTATTCCTCGTCGCTCTGCTGTCTGTGCCCACTAACCATTGCTGTAGCCTACAAACTCTGTTCTATAGATCTCACAAACCCAAGGACTCCCATCGGCTCACACCCTCCATTGTTTTCTCCATTCCACCATCTCTGTCCTCTGTTTACTTGACTCCACTTCTCTTCTTCATCCATGGTGATCAGGGTCAGAGTGTCTGCACTGACCTCCTTGCTTGGTATATATGTGGGATTGTATCAGGGTTGTCGAGAGCTTGTCTAACCCCCCTCCTCCCCCGGCAGAGTGGACGTTTCTTGAGCCTGCTTAAATGCTCTGGACCAGTCTTTACTAAAGACTCTTTAAAGGCTTTATTTTCTTAATTTGTAAAATGGTTTATTAGCTCTGTTTCCAGAATTAGTTATAAGACTTAAAAATAATGCCCCCCAAAAATGTCCTGGTTCTTTGAACCACGAGCACATCATAAAAAAAGCACTGCATCCGTATCTTGAGCCTACAATGGCTTCCTGGTTTTATAAGGCGTGCTGGTTGCCACGGAAATCCCTTACCTTGAGTCAGGCAGTGGTGAGAAGACTCCACGGCTAACATCCCTTAGTGTCACACCTCCTACATTATCCAGCTCAAAGACCCAGCAGGAATAGCTGGAGAAAAAATAGGTTTAGCAAAAAATTTGACATTCATTTCAGTTAGCTACTACATATATTAACCTCATTAGCCTCATTAATTTGAATAATTTCTTCATTATGATAGGGTTTTAGCTTTCCGTGGCTTTTTAAGATTAGTAGCGCACTCAACTGCTCTTTCTTACAGTTTAGAACAAAGTTACATGCCAGTAACAAATGCAAATATTCTCCCGTATTAAAGAATGTTAAGAGCAATGTGGGGAATTTATGAAAAGCAGAGAACTGAAAATGAGGCTGTGGTATACCTCGGGGCAGCCAGAGTCCACTCAGTTTATAAACTATACAAAAAAAGACATATATAATATTGGTTGCTGTGAGTTACAGGACCTTGATACCTGTGTTCTAGTTTGTTTAAAATAACAAGACAGTGTTTTTTCCTCCATTTTGCATCAGAAATACACTTGTAATGAAGTCTGGGATGTGGGCCAAACTAGGATGTTTTTTAAAGGGGCAATCATTTACAAGGCAAAACTGTGCTTTGTAAATGATTGCCCCTTTATAAAATTGTTATGGTTGCACACCACCCAACTTGTGAAATACTGAATTCAGGACCCTGGTGAAATTTGGGGGCATGGCCTAGCAGCTAGGGCACATGGCCTATGATTGTGATGCTCCTGCGAATCCACACACCATTTTCACAGCTGTGGGGGTATGGCCAGCGGCTCTGTGAGCTGCTGCCCATGCCCCCAGCTCCTCTATCTCCAGGGATAGATGTTGTGCACATGTGTACAGCATCTATTTACCATGCTGGGCAGGGGGGACTCACAAATGCCCCCACACCATCCCAAAAAAACAGGATGGTCCTGCGAAAATTTGGACAGTTGGGAGGTATGCGGTTGCTATTTCGGGATGTGGCTGCATTGGTGATCTTGTATGCAATTACAATGGCTCCCAGCTTCCAACAGCCATGATCATATGGGTACTCAGGAGGTTGATGTTTGACCCACATGCGCCCAATAGTTGCGTCTTTGTATGTATGTGGTGGTTTAGGGACAAAACCTGGTCTCTGCGACATTTGCATAGTGTGCTTTAGATACACGCCCACAACATGCCCAGGACATTACCGTCGGAAACATCCGCTCTGTGTGTCTCGATACTCGCCACTCTTTAATGCCTCCTTCTCTTTAGTTTCCAATCATACAAACTGCGCCATGTACACAACATATTTTGAGATTCAAACGCATTTGTCAATTCTATATCGGGAGATGGGTCAGTTTTCACAGATAAATCACAACCCACTGTGAGCCATAAACATAATTCACAACAATAGTCCACTATCAGGGTGGGCGCTACCCACACAGCACAGCTCCATCCTGCCCCGCCACCACCACCGTCCTCCACTCTTTACATCTCCAGTCTGTCCCTTTCTGCCTCTGCACAGCTCCTACCTGCCCCCTACCTCCTCTCACTTCATCTCCTATCTGTCCCTTCCTGCCTCTCATACTGTACCTCCTACCTGCCCCCTACCTCCACTCACTTTATCTCCTACCTGTCCCTTCCTACCTCTGTTCAGCTCCTACCTGCCCCCCCCCCCACTCACTGCATCTCCTCTCTCTCCCTTCCTGCTTCTCATACTGTACCTCCTACCTGCCCCCTCATCCCCACTTACTACATTTCCTCTCTGTCCCCACTTACTCTGCATACCTCCTACCAGCCCCCCCCCCCCTACATCTATTGTCTGTCCCCTCCTGCTTCTGCACAGCTCCTATCTGCCCACTCACCTCCATTAACTACATCTACTATCTATTCCCAGCTTCTGCACACCTCCCACATGCTCCCCCCCCTCCACTCACTACATCTTTTGTCCGTAACTTCCAGCCTATATATTTCAACTACTATTTGTTATCCTCACAGTCATTTGAACTAGGGGTACTATTGTTTGGCCATGCCCCTTCCTGCTTAGACCCCACCCCTCTCTGTCATTTTATAGTTATACGGGAAGGAGTAGCAAAATTATATTTTGCAGTGGGGCGCAAGAATATAGTTATATTTAAATTGCACTGAAAACGCTGCCTGTAAAAAATTAGGCAGCATTATGTTACTTCTGATAACTATAAAAGGATGATAAGCAGAGTGTGTGTGTATGTGTGTGTGTGTGTGCGTGTGCGTGTGCACTATATGGTCATCATTTATATGTTCCGACACCATCTCTATAACACTCCCTTTTATAGCACCTCCCTCGCCAGCCACCTGGTGTATTATGGGCACAAATTGACATTAAAATGTATTATACTATATGCCGCCCTCGTTATCTTGCAATGATCACAGTGCCACATCTGTATAAAGTAGGGCACTATTATAGATAACAAGTGCTAGCCCTAAATGATAATATAAAATTACTGTATAGCAGTAAAGTAAACTAAATTGATACAAAATTGATGCAGAGAAACATCCAATTTATCTTTTTCCTTTCAGGGGAATTAAATTATTTTTATCCCAAAGACTCTGCTGTAAGCTCACATTTCCTAACAGCTATCATTCTATTTACTTTGTGAATTGCAGGTTACATGTATGCGCTAAAATTGTGAAAACCTATAGGTGCCTAAATTGCATAGAACAGCAGTGTGAAATTGACCAAAAATGCTCCACGAAATGTAAATTGTCGTGCTGTGTTGACAAGCTTGGAAAATGTTTATCAAAATCAGCAGGTTGCAATATCTTTTATTTTTTTAACTCGAGAAATATATTTTTTAGAATTTGTTGATTAGGTCCTTGAGAAACTAATGACAGTATGAATCCTGGAGCCTACCTGCAAGTACATGATAATTGCAATTCACTGTGAAGAGATCTTTTTTCTGCAGTCATAGGGAGAAGAGTCAAATTGGCTTTATTACATTGCCATCTCTCTCTGGCTTTTAGATGGCTGGAGGTGAAGGTGATTCTATTTCATCGTGAACATTAATAACAAATTTAACCCTTAAAATTAGCTTCATGATCTCTTTATTATTTTCCCTCTTTGTGTCTTCTACCAGGCATGTTTGATAATTGCTCACATGTGGTGAGCGACCGTGGTTGGTCTATTGGGATACGTCCAGCTATCCTTGGGGCAAAGAGAGATGCACGTTTCTACTTCTCACTCCGGACTGACAGCTCTCAAAGAGCCACCACCTTGCTGTCTCCTCATCGCTACAAGCCTGGAACCTGGACTCATCTTGCTGCCAGCTACGATGGTCAACAAATTTTACTCTATGTGGATGGAGTGCAGGTTTCTAGAGCAAAAGGTCAACTGGGTGCCCTCCATAGCCCATATATCTCCCTATGCAGATCCCTCATGCTCGGAGGAGACAACACAGAAACTGGTAATCACTATCGAGGTCACCTATACTCTCTACGCCTTTGGCCAGAAATAAGATCCCATCATTATTTAAGAATGAAAGCCTTAAGAGGTTCTTCTCAAAGATCCCAAATGTCACCACTACTGCAGAACCACCCCTTAATATCCAGTAATATGTGGAGTCCATATAAAGATGGGGCACATCCAGAAGTTTTCACGGGGCTCATGCCAGAAAAGGACATTATCTCTTCAATTTTACTACCTGCTTGTGGGAGAACGCTTTGCGATTTGCCGGATGTGACTGCTGAGTATAGCCGCCCTGGAGTTACATGTGGGAAAGAGATTCATTACCGGGTCATAAATCTGTGTGAAGATGATGGATCTAGACCATTGATTAGTGCCCAACAGATTCAAAGGCAACATCAGGCTTTGTCCAATGCCTACAGTCCACATGGCATTCACTGGCAACTTAATGTAGTAGAGATTCATAACTCCAGCCTGCGAAATCGAGTTGTCTTGCCTGGCTGTGAGCCAGGAAGAGTCGGTAATGGACAGTGTGACCCAGAGTGTAAACACCCCCTTACTGGCTATGATGGTGGAGACTGTCGTTTCTCCAGGCCTTGTGGCTACATGAAGAAAGGTGATGGGATTTGCCACCTTGAATGCAACACAGCACGGGATGACTACGATGAGGGAGACTGTTGCCCAAGCAAAGGAACCGGAGGTAGTTCAAAGACCTGCTTTGATCCTGATGTACAAGAAAGGTAAGGACTTATTATAAATAATGTCCTCTTTGTCATTAAGTTTTATTTTCACTTTATTTATCGAACTTGTCTAATATACAGATTAACATTATCCATTCTGCAGTGAACGTTATTTTCTTAGACAAGAGGACCTGTCATATTTAGGCTAATGGACATTCTGCATAGTTCCATGTGTAAAATGACATGAGTGCTGGATGATCTCATCATCTTGGAGAGAGCATGAGATGTTCACCTGTTCTTTATTGAGATGTTGATTGCCAAGGTACTTGTTTAGTTTCACGGTGGCCGATATAACGGATGCGATATTGGCCGATATATCAGATGCAATATCGGTTGATGGTACTTGTTTAGTTTCACGGCGGCCGATATATCGACCGATCCGATGCGATCCGCTGTGATTTTTTACTTGTTCATAACCCCACTATCCACTATGCATGGAGTTGATTTTGTATAGTGTGGCGAGCGCAGCAAGCCTCCGAGTCCGAAGCGTGGCGAGCGTAGTGAGCCCCGCGAGCAGTGGCGTAACTACAGCACCGCAGCCCCCGCGGTCGCGGGGGGGGGGGCGCTGTGCATGTGGGGGCGCTGGGGGGCGGCGGTGCTATAGTTAGCCCCCTCCCATCCGCCGCTTGCCCGCACACCGCCCGTCCATCGCCCCCCCCCCCCCCATCCACCGCCCGCAGCCTTACCTGTCTTCAGTGGTGGACGGTCATTCTTCTGCTAGTGAGACGGACCACAATAAAATGTCCGCCCCATATAACAGACTGTTCTCTGAAACTGTCTGCTGTATGGGGGGGACATTTTGTGTTGGTCCGTCTCCATAGCAGAAGAATAAAGCCAGCAAGGGAGCCAGGACCAGCAAGACAGGTAAGGATGCGGACGGGGGTGCAACGGGGGAGGGGGGTGCGGCGTGGGGGGGCGCCCCCCCATTAACGGCGGGGGGGGGCGCCCAATTCATAGTTACGTCACTGCCCGCGAGGGGACACGGATTACTGCGCTCGCCACACTATATAAAATCACCTCCATGCGTAGTGGGGTTATGAACATGTAAAAAAATCGCATCGGATCGGCCGATATATTGGCCGATATTGCATCCGATAAATCGGCCGCTGTGAAACTAAACAAGTACCGGATTCTGTATCTGTAGGGATTTTCTGTAGTTGATACAGATGGAGCACCTCTCAGCCAACACTGGGGATCGTCAGAATGTCCCCGATGGCGATCGCCGATGGAGAGGCGCCCCATCTGACTGGAATGTGCAAGCATCTCACACGCACGCGCATCCCAGTTTTCCGGCGGCCAGGGACAGGAACCCTGCCCGTCTCTTCGGGGAGTCGGGCAGGGTTAGGGGGGGGGGTGTGGGAGGCGGTGGGGACTGGAAGACAGGGATGGGGAGGCGTCCGGGACCAACAAGGAGCTCCGTTGGAAGGGGACGCGCAAGCGTTTTGATCGCGCGCGTCCCTTTCCGGCAGCTGGTGGTTGTCAAACCGCCCGCCGAACTCCCCGTTAAACGAGAGTCGCTCCGTCTGTATGTACTGTATATTGCTCAAGGATATTTCATGGGCTCATCACTTGGATGGAGCATAAGAGCAATCTGTTCTTTTGGGGTATATATACGGTAGGAAGCCATTAGTAAATCATCCCATAAGAGTGAGAGCTGCCATGCTGCTTGCTTGGCTACAGTAACAGTAGCGCACGCAGGGGGGTTTCTGAGTACCCAGAAACCCCCCCAGGAATCTAAGGACCCTAATCTGAAAGCTGAGGGTCCCCTCTTTCCATTGGTACAAGAATTTTACAAATCGGCCCTGGGGAACCGGAGATATCTGACTTCAAATATATTCCAAAAGCTGTGACTCTCCCCCTTTGAGGGACACTAGAAGCTGGTCTCTACTGTTCCAAGAACCAGAGATATCAGCCTTCCAGCAGCTGGTTACTGCTCCAGCTTCACACACCTGGTATGTAGTTTTATATAATCGTTGGCGGATTGCTCTGCCTCCTGAACTCTGATCCCCTAGTCCCCAGTTCCATTTGATAGGTGGGATTCTCTAGTTTTAATTCCATTAAAAGCTAAGAAATCTAGTTCCAGGAACTGGAGATATCTGCAGTCAAGCAAGCTGTCCTCCCACCAGAAAATTCTGAATAATAAGCCCACTCCACTATACACAACCCTCCTCTGCGTATTAAACATCCTCTACCACCCTGGAAGTTATGCATCAGGGCCTCTTCATTCAGCCCAATGCCCCCTTCTCCCACTCAATCTCCCACCATCTGTGCATTAAAGGTTTAATTAGTGGAAATTACTGATCCAGGCCGTACATGCTGAGCGGTTGATATAATACCCCCTACCACCTGCGGGACATCAAAGCTTCTGCTCATAGTACCCCCTACCCCTGCCGCTGGAGGATCGGTAGGGGCCCCAATACATTGCTATGCCCAGGGGTCTACACTGCTGTTAAATATATATATATTATTATTATTTATATACATTTAGTCTATCTATAACACTTTAACTGATTTGGCATATACTGGGTCACCTAAGACTCCATCTTCGTGCTTTGCTCCGCCCCTCTCTGGAAACCCCCTTCTGAAAATCCTGCGTTTGCCCCTGAGTAAGGAGAAGGTGTGGGGTATAGACAACAATGACTTACAATTGCTATATAATGCTTTTATTAATGCTTTTAATTATTTAATTGACTTCCAAGTGACATGAAGTTTCCATTCTTAATGTATTTGTGACAATGGGAAAGCCCCAGATTTAGGGGAAAGCTATATATACAGATGAATCTTGCCTTGTTGTTGCTGGCGAACCGCCAGCAGCATGCTGCTGGCGATCCGCCAGCAACACGGCGCCTCTATCTGACTGAGATGCGCGTGCGTCCCCCACGCACGCGCGTCTCAGTATCCGGGCGGCGAGGCGGACGCAATACTGTCCGCCTCCCGCTCTAGGGGGCTGGGGGGGACCCGAGGCACTGCGGGGGGGGGGGGTCGCCCGGTGTGGGCACCGGGCGACCGAGGGCAGCACCGTCGGAAGGGGACGCGCGCGCACCTAGTGCGCGCGCGTCCCCTTCCGACATACAGATGGCGGCGGGGCAGGGGATGGCAATGGCGACGCCATCGCCATCACCTGCAAAGATGAATCCCGCTACATCTGTACATCCTAATCTAGAATGGTAAAAACATGGGGCCTGATTCTGAGTTGCTCGCAAAAGCAAAATCTTTCTCAAATGGGAAAAACCATGTGCACTGCAGGTGGGGCAGATGTAACATGTGCAGAGAGAGTTAGATTTTGGTGGGGCGTGTTGAAACTGCAATCTAAATTACAGATTAAAAATAAATCAGCCAGTATTTACCCTGCACAGAAACAAATTAACTCACCCAAATCTAACTCTCTGTGCACATGTTACATCTGCCCCACCTGCAGTGCAGCATGGTTTTGTACATTTAAGAAAAATGTCACTTTTGTGATCAACTCTGTATCCAGCCCATGGTTGCGTCTTGTTTATTCAAAGGACCATTATCACCATGGTATCAAAGGACCATTTTATTTTA